>NC_133324.1:489964481-490086981 GCF_042186555.1 Aquarana catesbeiana | reverse complement strand
GGGGAGCTACAGTTCATTGAGAGAACCATGAATGCCAACATGTACTGTGACATACTGAAGCAGAGCATGAACCCTTCCCTTCAGAGACTGGGCTGCAGGGCAGTATTCCAACATGATAACATCCCCATACACACCTCCAAGAAGACCACTGCCTTGCTAAAGAAGCTGAGGGTAAAGGTGATGGACTGGCCAAGCATGTCTCAAGACCTAAACCCTATTGAGCATCTGTGGGGCATTTTCAAACGGAGTGGAGAAGCGCAAGGTCTCTAATATCCACCAGCTCCGTGATGTCATCATGGAGGAGTGGAAGAGGACTCCAGTGGCAACCTGTGAAGCTCTGGTGAACTCCATGCCCAAGAGGGTTAAGGCAGTGCTTGAAAATAATGGTGGCCACACAAAATATTGGCACTTTGGGCCCAATTTGGACATTTTCACTTACGGGTGTACCCAATTTTGTTGCCAGCGGTTTAGACCTTAATGGCTGTGTGTTGAGTTATTTTGAGGAGGCAAATTTACACTGTTATACAAGCTGTACACTCACTACTTTACAGTGTAGCAAAGTGTCATTTCTTCAGTGTTGTCACTTGAAAAGATGTAATAAAATATTTATAAAAATGTGAGGGGTGTACTCACTTTTGTGAGATACTGTAGAATCACTTCTGATGCAAAGATACCAATCATTGGTTTTCAAAATATCCAAACACATCTTCTGATACTGGGGGTGGGACATGAGGACAATGTTCCCACCCTTATCAGAGGGCTTGATTACAATAGCTTGACAAGAACATAGTGATTTTAAGGCATCAGTTTGTTCTAAAGTTAAATTATAATCAGGTTGGGGACACGATCGAAATTTAAGATCCCAAATGGTATGCCGAAGAAAGGCCCATACATTGGGGCAGGTGAGTAGGTCTGGAAAATGGCAGGACTTGGGTTTAAACCGGATGTCCTTTTTGGCTCCACTGACAATATTCTGAGTGATGGTCTCAGCAGACGGATCTGGAGAATCGCCAGAGGACTCTTCATGAAGGAGCATCTAAACTCAGCCATAGTAAAATGTTTAATTTTTTTGGTAAGTTCTTTTTCCAATCTTTTCTGATTATGATCAGAATCGAAAATACATTTATAGGTCAAATCGACGTGCAAACAAATAGAGATCCTTAATGGTTTTTGATACATTAATAGGTTGGAAGGGGCAAATCCCCAGTCCAAGCTCTAAAACTGATTTCTGTATCGAACTGAATTCAAGCGATGTTAGATTTGTAATGTTTAATTTGGATTGACTTGTGGGGTCTGAGAGTTCCCTGGTCGAAGGACAAAAGCGCTTAGATTGCCCTGCTTCTTGGCCTCCAACAGGGCCAGTGCTGGATCTAAAAAATCCCCCACAGCCAGCATGGATCGATTAAAACCCATGTTAGAAGCACTTTTAGAGAGAATGTTTGAAATCGTAGTTCCTCAGCATAGAGGGAGATCGCATCAGTAGAGATTCTAAGATACCAATCATTGTTCTTCAAAATATCAAAACACATCTTCTGATACTGGGGGTGGGACGTGATGACAATGTTCCCACCCTTATCTGAGGGCTTGATTACAATATCTTGACAAGTACATAGTAAACACTTCTAATGGTGTTTTTTTTTGTCAAAATATTAATATATTCCGGCATTTGTTCATGTCAGATTATGTTGAAGACAACTTTGTCCTTGATAATGCTATGCATTAATAAGTAACCTTTTTTTTTAAGTATATTTTATTTATTTAATATTTCCGAGAAAAAAAGAAAAAAAAAAAAAAAAAAAAAAGTAATCCTTCCATTCTAAAAATAATTAATGGACAAACTTCTAACATTACAGCTACACATAGGCAGATAAATATGCAACATATACATAACAAAGGGCCACTCGTTAATTTTGAACAAGGATATTGCATAGAAATAGAAATTGCCCACCTACCAAGTCATACAAGCGACTCCATATCAAATAATATTTTTGAGAGTACCTCTCTGTTCATATGTCATTTTTTCAAATACTATTATTTTGTTAAGTTTTGTAATCCAAACACATATTACAATGGATAGCTAATAAAAGCCAACTAGATCACTCAACCTGCTACACAGAGAGATCTCTCTGCAGTGAGAGTAAGGCAGACCATACATGAGCTGATTCATTCGATGTTGATGGGGAAATCTTTTCTGCTTTGCTATTGTAGTCTGCAGGCAGGGAGTCTGTTGTGTTGCTGACTATAGCCGGCGGCACTGATCAATCGGAGAAAAGCCCGACAGGCTGGTTGTACACACGTTGATAGATCGATTTGTATACTACCAGCTAGCCTATAAATGGATTGAAATTTGGCTGGTTCCTTTAAATAATCGAATGCAGTTGTGCCAACATAACTGAAAATACAGTCAAGCTGGGAATTATTGATAGATGCATTATATTTGCAAAAAGAATGCCGGCAACTCGATTGCTTCTTCTTAATTCTTTATTGAGCACAAACAGCAGTGCAACATCAAAACGCTAATATGGGGGGCCGTGGCTAGCTGGCGCTGATAATGGATGCCTGAATCCACAGCTCTTCAGCAAGGGAGAACACTGGAACCCACAAGACCCGACAGAGACAACGGAGCCAGCCCAAAATCACTCCACAGCTTCCCCAGGTGCCGACCGACAATGTCCCGCAAGCGGATGGGCGATCACGGCATCAGAAAGCTCACCACCTTCATGTTCCCTCAGGACAAGGTCAGTGTGATCCAAGATGGCGCCGGCAGCCTGACGGAGCCGAGGGAGGCTTACACAGACCTCCCGGACGCCATCCACTCAGAAATGGGCACAGCTCCACTGCCTCTATCCCCCACACAGGACCCAGGCTCTGAACCCCTTACATTCAGCCCAGCCAAAGCTCGGATGCGGATGGATGCACCGCATCTGCAGTCACCTCCTGCTAGGATGGCAGCCCAGGCCTTCACTCCATTTTTATCCAAACAGGCCCTGCATAACTCCATGGCATCCTTCCCCACTTCTGGTCTTCCAGTCATTGACACTACTCTCAAAGAGATGCTCATATCTCTGCAAACCTCTTTGATGACTGATCTGACATCCCTATTCACAGACATGCATTCTATGGATAATAGAATCTCTACCATAGAGCAGGGTATGACAGAATGCTCAACTACTGTAAATTACATCATTGATGTAGTGGATGAAATTAAAGGGGAACAAGACTGGGTCAGGGCCAAGCTGGCCTATTTGGAAGACTGCTCGCGACGTAACAACGTCAAACTGAGAGGGGTCCCTGAGACGGTTCCCCCAGGAGATCTTCCTAAATACGCCAAAGATCTTATACATACTATCTTACCCGATGCGGCTCCAAGAGTCATCATCATTGATAGAATCCATAGGATTGCAAAACCCTCACACCTAGCAGCATCAGTACCAAGAGACGTTCTCATGAGAGTTAATTTTTTCCACATCAAAGAAAAGATGATGTCAGAAGCCAGATCCAAAGGTCCTCTGCCCAGACCATACAAAGGAATCCAGATTTTTCCTGACCTGTCCAAATATACGCTACAACTGAGGAGAAAGCTGAACCCCATAACCAAAGGCCTTTTTAACCATAAAATTTTGTACAAATGGCGCTATCCCGCGACTTTGCTCATCACAAAGAATGGCACCACCTATGTTGTCAGCGACCTAATGAAAGGAATGCGTCTACTCCATGATTGGGGCATCATTCTTGAACCCCTGGAGGAAGGAATCTCACCTATACCGCAATGTACATCTCATCACAGGCGCACCAACCAGAGCTCAAAAATACACCGACCCCAAACTAACACCTGAATCTGTTGGGTCACAACTAGTACCATACTTCTCCCTTGCTACCTTGTGCAAAATTCTTTTTTGCAGTTTTACTAATTACAAACTGTTTTCCCCCACTTGCGGCATAGCTATCCGTAGCTTCTTATTACCCACGCCGCCACAATCTTTTTACCGCAAATATACAGCATAACAGAAGACCTCTTTTTTGATTGTTGTTTTGCGATATAACTCTCACGTTTTCCTCATCTAGCCTGCTGACTTGTTGCTTTCCCCCCCAGCTATCTCCTACAGCCTCGACTCCAGAACTTCCACTCCACGGCAATGCACTACAGGAATTCTTTCTCCTCCGTAGAGGAGACACCTACGCATCACACCCTAGAGTCGACTAACTGTAAGTGACACTCATTTCTTTGCATCTCCGACACTCTTAGCGGTGAGCCATGCCATGCAACGACTTGTCCCTCAGTGCCAAGGGGCTAAATCATCCGGCAAAGTGCCACTCTCTATGGCACACGGCAGTTAAACTGGACAGCGATATCCTATGTGTCCAGGAAACACATTTGCTTTCCACAGCAACAGCTCTTTGTTCCAATAGCAAATATCCCCAAATCTTCCATGCCACCTACAACTCCAAGAAAAGAGGGGTCCTCATTGCCATTAAGAATGGTCTGGACTTCCATCTGATACAGGAAATCCCCGACCTCAATGGTCGCTATCTCATCTTAATATTTACCCTCAACAAGGTCACCTACACCTTAATGAATATATATGCCCCCAATACCCGCCAGATGTGCTTCCTTAGAAGAGCTTTCCTCAAGGTACGAGAGGCACGGCAGGGACACCCGATTATCTGTGGAGATTTCAACATAGTTGCAGACATACACATGGACTCTACTTCAGCAGCGAAAAGAAGAGAATCACCCCTGAAGCAACTCCTCACGTCACGTGACGTTTTTGATGTGTGGAGGTGCCATCACAGCTCTGAAAAAGACTATACTTATTTCTCACCACACCACAAATCGTACTCCAGGATTGACATGTTCCTCACAGACAAGTGACTGTTACAAAACATTGGTGCATCTGTAATCCACACAGTGACATGGTCAGACCATGCTCCAATCACCATTTCCATCAATGTCACTGCACCCCAGCGAAATACGTTTCTCTGGTGTGCGAATAATTACATTCTGCAACACCCAACCTACTCCCAAGACATTAAAAAACAATTGCAAGAATACTTCGATTTAAACAAAGGTTCAGAGGGGGACCCCGTCACGATGTGGAACGCACACGAAGCAGTTCTTAGAGGTACAATTATAAAATTAAGCGCCATATGCAATAGAAAGAGGACGCAGCAAATAGACACCCTTACATCCCAAATTGCAGCTCTTGAATCCCAACACAAGAACAACCCAAACCTGACACTTCTAGCCCAACTACTGACCCTTAGACGGGACCTACGTTCCCTACTTCTATATTCGTAAGAACAAATCCAACGCAAAATCAAAGCCAACACTTACTCCACATCCAACAAAGCGGGCAAGAGACTGGCGCAACGCCTCAAGGGTCAGAGAATCAAGTCCAGAATACACCACCTATTCCACCCCCGCTCCAATGACAAACTGACTAATCCTCAAGACATAGCAAATGCCTTTAGCGAATACTATAGTAACTTGTACAACATCAGACACGACCCTAATACCTACCAACCATCCTCTGCTGACATTACTGACTTTCTCCACCAAATTAAACTCCCGACCCTGAATGATCCCCAGTTGGCTATCCTAAGCAAACCGTTCTCTGAACAGGAAATCCTAAACACGATTTCATCTCTGCCCTTGAACAAAGCTCCCGGACCTGATGGGTTCACGGGAGAATATTATAAACATTTTTCCAGCCACCTAATTCCCCATATGACAGAATATTTCAACTTTGCTGCCTCCTCTTCCAAGCTCGCAGATGAATCATTGAATGCTATTATTATTACCATCCCGAAACCGGGAAAAGATCCAACCTCCCCTCCAAATTTTCGTCCAATCTCTCTATTGAACCTTGACGTTAAAATATATGCCAAAACACCTGGGGTGATGGGTGTGGGTGTGTGTGAGCGTGAGTAAGTGAGTGCTCCTCCCCCCTCCTCCAAAATCCCGGGCTAATGGACAATCATCCGGCCGAAAGCTGAGAGGCTGCACACATGAAAGAGCTCACCTCGCTTGCCGCGTGTCTTCAGTCATCTTAGTGCAGTAAGGATACGCTGACACTTGGGAAAGAAAAGGCAACGGATTTTACTGGCTGTTCTACCCACTGGCTGTTCCATCTGCTCTACCCACTGGCTGTTCCATCTGCTCTACCCACTGGCTGTTCCATCTGCTCTACCCACTGGCTGTTCCATCTGCTCTACCCACATCAGTGTTTAGCTGTACCCGGCTCTGCGGTACAGGAGAGTGACTACATCCCGGAGCTTTTCTGATAGCGGACGGACGGCCGGACGGTGCGGCAAGGTAAAGCAAACTTGATAAAAGTTGGGATCTGAATAAGCGGAAAAAGCAGAGTACAGGGGAGAGGTTTCACTTGTTTTGCTAGCCTGGTTACCTGCATACAGCCTCTCCGTATAAACAAGACAGCCACACACTGACATTCTCCCTAATAGCAGACGAGTGGACAGCTGAGGTGGGGAGAGAAAGGGAAATGGCCACTGCTGCACTTCATCATCTTACCTCACCCAGGCAAACTTTACAAACTCCACAGTGTAAAAAAGCGGTGTAAGAGAAAGAAGTCTCTGGTAGGCTGTATGCCGGTTCACAGCCCCTCCGTACAGTAAAGCAAAGACACACTGGCATTCCTCAGAAAACAGACGGGAGGCTAGCTGGAGTGGGAGAGTGAGAGAGGTAGTGAGAAGAGCAGCAGCTCTGATGGGCTGCATCCCCTCCCCCACCCACCCCCCCAACTCGCTGCCCTATTCTATTTGAGTGGAGTGTGAAGAGGGAAGAAGGAGAAGGGAAGAGAAAAGGGGAAAGAACATTTTTTTTTTTTCCTAAAATGACAACACGCAGACAAGCAGCCTTGCAACCAACAGCAGGGAGAGGCAGAAAATTGATAGAAGGCATTAAAGCATACCTATCCCCCCGCATACCTGAGCAAATAGGAAGGTCGGATGCAAAGAAGCGAAGCGGAGGTAATACCATGGGCTGTGTAGAAATAACAGAACGAGAGTCCCGGGTAAAGCAGGCAAATACCCAGATGACCCAAATGACAAATGACAGTGTCGTAGGAAACGGCAAGAGATCCCCTACAGCAGGGAGAGGGAGGAAGACCCCAGAGCCAAGCCCCCCCGGAAGTGATGGGAGCCCCAAGGTAGTTGGGGCTAAGAACAAGGGCCAACATATACTTGATAATGGACATCAACCAGGGGGCATACAAAGCCCACTAGTAGAAAGCCGGGATACCATGACGCAATGGGAAGATAGCAGCTGGTCACTAGAAGAGGCACAGCCCATAGACACAGAGACCATGATTGGAAGAGGAGGAGAAGACCCAAGCCCCGATATGGACCAAAGCACCAGACAGGAACATATAGAAATAACAAGGAGGGACATGGGAGTAAGCGGGGTACCACATGGATATGAGCAGGACCAGGAGAATGCCCAGGATGGCGAGGGGAACCCACAGGGACAGAATGGACTAAGTGTAGAACCAGAAAGGGACATCTGGGAGTTGTTGAAGGCCCTCCCCACCAAAAATGACATCCAGCAATTAATAAAAGCAGTTGAACAATCATGTATGCAAGCTGTGGCAAGTTTAAAAGAGGACATCAGGGATCTGGGATGCAGAGTAGAAGGGGCAGAAAAAGAACAAGAAACCATCACACAGGCAGTGGTTGATGTACAAGAGTCCATGAAAAAATATGAAGAGATATTAAATTCATATAGAGATCAGCTGGACGAGTATGAAAATAGGGACAGGCGACAAAATATACGTATAAAAGGATTAAAGGAGTCAATTACAGCGACAGAATTAGCCCCAGCAGTGCAAAAAATCTTTGGACAGATTCTGGGGGATCAAGCTCCAAGCATTATTGAAATAGATCGGGCACATCGGGTCCCTCTCCAGAACACAAAAGCTGATACACCTAGAGATGTAATATGTAAAGTTCACAAATACACCGTGAAAGAAAACATAATGAAAACAGCTCGTAATATTCCCACAATTACATTTGAAGGCTCAAACATAGCACTGTATCCAGATATCTCAAAAAGAACTCTTTTTAAGCGAGGGTCGGTCCGCCCATTGCTAGAAACTCTACGAAAGGCCGAGATCAAATACCGGTGGGGGTTCCCCTTTAGCCTAACAGCTTCTAGGGATGGGAAAACTGCAACTCTGCGAACAAAGGATGATTTAAATTCATTTATAGAGAAATTAGACCTCCCAAAGGTGGACTTTATGGACTGGAGAATAAACTCTTCAAGGCCCCCCTGCAACGAACAGAAAAGTGGCAGGAGGTACCGGCAAGGGTTAACAGGGGTGGAGCCCAAAGAAGGACTTAGAGGACTCTTTTTTCCTTTTTTTTTTTTTTTTGGGAAGAGTTCTACAGGGCGAAGCCCGGGAGGAGGGGGGAATAGAGGGGGGGACTTGAGGGAAAATGAGGACCTTGTGTAGGTCAATAGGTCAACCCCAATTAAAGAGGAAAGTAATCCTGCGGAATGCAGGGAAGGGGGGTAGCATGCGCATGGGAGGTGTCGATATGCGCAGGCTCCCCGCCCGATTTTTAGATATACCCCTAAAGAGAGTTTTTTTGTATGGGGGAAGAGTATGTAAGGGTTATGTTTATAACACAAATGTGATGTACTTTTTTCTTTTTTGTTATGTTATGCATAAGTATGTGTTTAATGGGGTACTGAATGTTGGGAATGGAGAGGTAACAGGGGGGGCGGGAATGGCAGAGGGGAAGACAGAGATTAAGGGCAAGGGAGCAGGGGGTTCCTGGGATAAAAGGAAATGACAGCAATATTGAAAATACTTTCATATAATGTGAGGGGGTTGAGCTCACCAAATAAGAGAGGGAGACTGTGGGTGGAGCTGCAACACCTGGGAGCTGATGTGATTCTCTTGCAGGAGACCCACTTCGGGGGCGGCTTGATTTCAGGCCTGCCCCAGAATATACTGAAGCAATGGTATCATGCGGTATCCCCAGTGACAAGGGCAAGAGGGGTCTCAATTGCATTTGAGAAATCATGCCCTTGGATACTGGAGAACGTACAATGCGATCCAGAAGGTCGGTATTTGTTTGTAAAAGGAGTAATACAGGGGAGACGATATACCTTTGCTTCGATATATGCACCCAATGAAGGGACTGTTAATTTTTTGGTTAAAATGTTTAAAAAACTGGAAGAATTTAAAGAGGGATGTGTAGTGGTTGGAGGAGACTTCAATATGGTGCTAGATCCAAGTACAGATACATCCACGGGTAGATCCGCTTTATCTTTTGGAGCCATAAAGCGAGTTAAACAAACCTTATGCGCACAACATCTTGTGGACAGCTGGGAGCTTTACATCCAGGGACTAGGGACTTTAGTTACTACTCTAAAACACATGATATGTACTCACGGCTGGACCTTTTTCTGGTGGATCAATACTACCTGGGAAATGTTAACACAAGTACAATCGAACCAATAACTATATCAGACCACGCTCCAATAATTCTGACCATCAGACCAACTCAAATGGCTCGTGCAGAACGAATATGGCGGCTGAACGAGTCATTGCTAGATAAGGAGGAAACAGTGGAGAATTTAAGCATTAAGATAAAGGAATATTTTGAAATAAATAAAACAGAAGGAGTGTCTGATCAAGTGGTGTGGGAAGCCCATAAGGCAGTTGTAAGAGGGGAGCTAATCGCCATCGGTGCACACAAGAAAAAGGAAGGTAAAAGAGAGATAGACGAACTACTAGAGAAGATTAAGGCCCTAGAGATAAAGCATAAGGAAAACCTCAACCAAACAGATGGTAGGTGTTTGGAAAGCTTACGAGTAGAGCTTTCACAATGCCTAGAATATAGAGCAAAGAACAAGATCAGGTTCTTTGCTAACAGAGCATACGAACAAGGAAACAAATGTGGAAAGCTGTTAGCAAAACAACTTAAAAAACAACAGGACTCTAGACACGTGCATAGCTTATTAGTGCAAGGCAAGAAGATACTGGACACAAAAGCTATAGCTAAAGAATTTGGTAAATTTTATGAAGCACTATATAACATCGCTAAAACGGAACCATCTGAGGGAGGGGAAAGCGAGGATCAAAGGAGGAATGAGATAGATGAATACATGGAGAGCGCTGTCATGCCTACAATACCTAAAGAGATATCTGAGGATATGGAGCGTCCAATCACCGTTGAAGAGTTGAGCAGAGCGATAGCAACCCTGCCATCCGGGAAAAGTCCAGGGCCAGACGGGCTGACAAACTCATATTATAAGAAATTTCTCCCAGTTCTGGTAAAACCACTCTGCAGTTATTTTAACTCCATTAATGCTGCGAACCCACTCTCTCCAGAAGCATTACTGGCATATATAACGGTATTACCAAAAGAGGGAAAAGATCCCCAGGTGTGTGCTAACTACAGGCCTATCTCTCTGCTGAACTCCGATACAAAACTACTGGCAAAAATCCTGGCCTCAAGACTTCGGGAATACGTAGGTGATCTGGTACATCCAGATCAAACGGGGTTTATAAAAGGACGGGAAGCCAGGGACAATACCATCCGCGCTCTCCATGTATTGCATTGGACGCGACATGGTCTGGATAGAGCCCCAGGTATCACTCTGTCGATGGATGCCGAGAAGGCCTTCGACAGAGTGAACTGGGGCTTTATGAGAGCAGTACTGGGTAGGATAGGTCTGGGGGGAAAAATGCTGGGATGGATCATGTCACTATACGGGAAACCAAGAGGAAGAATTAAGGTCAATGGGACAGTATCCGAATGCTTCAACATAGAAAACGGTACTAGGCAAGGGTGTCCACTGTTCCCTTTGATATTTGCGATAGTGATGGAACCATTCCTACGCAGAGTTAGAAAGAACAAGGAGATAGTGGGGACGTACATAGGACATACGGAACATAAAGTAGCAGCATATGCGGATGATCTGTTATTTTTTCTCTCCGCTCCCCAGACATCTATAGCCGCACTGATGGCGGAGGTACAGAGATTCGGAGGGGTGTCTGGTTTCAAGATCAATTTTGAGAAATCAGTCATCCTTCCTAGTAATATATCAGCGGAGATGGAGAGGTCACTGAAAGAGATGTATCCATTTATATGGAATAAGGAGTCACTGACATACCTGGGGGTACAAATTAGCGCAGACTATGAACTATTGTATGAACGTAACTATCGCTCACTATTGAAAGAAATAACAGAAGAACTAAAGCAATGGAAGGGTAAATTTATGACCTGGTTCGGAAGAATCAGTGCCATAAAAATGTGTATGCTGCCCAGAATAGTTTATGTACTGCGCACAGTGCCAATCAAGTTGCCAGTGACTCTTTTTAGGCAAGTGCGTAGGCTATTTGTGTCCTTTGTATGGAATGATAGGAGGCCTAGATTAGCCTATGATATTCTAAGAAGAAGCAGAGGTGAGGGAGGCTTAGGACTCCCAGATATATCTTCCTACTATAAGGCCATGACTTTAGTAAGAATAGTAGACTGGTGCCAGGACCTAAAGAGAAAACCATGGGTACAGGCAGAAATGTCAATGGCGGGGAGAAACCTGGCAGGAGCACCATGGATTCAAGGGCCATTGAGGGGGCTGTCACGATGGACATCACCGATGACCCTGAATTCATTGGAAGTATGGGATAGAGTGAATAGTAAGGGTAGATATGCCCCCCAGACCTCCCCTCTGGCTCCTCTGGAGGGATTTCCTTGGTTCCCCCCGGGGGAGGAGACGGGAAGTCTGGGGGCATGGGGCCAGGATGGGAATACTAGATGTGGCAAGTTTGCTCCCAATGGAGCCCTTTTATCACTGACAGAAATGGTCATGAAATTCGGTAAGATACGAATGGCAGAATGGAAACACCACCAGATGAAGAGTTTTCTCAAGAAATCTAAACCATTAAGACCCATGAACTCACTCACAACATTTGAGAGGCAGTGTGTACAGACTTCAGAATCTGGGCATATGCTATCTCGAATGTATAGAATGATTTTAAGGGAACAAGAAAGGACACCCCCATACTTTGTAAAAGAGTGGGAGAGGGAACTGGGCCAAGTCTGGACAGATAAACAAATTAATAGAATGATATCGTTAACATTCACAACATCCATAAGCTCAAAAGTACAAGAGATGGCATATAAGTTCCTGGCGAGATGGTATAGGACACCAGTAAAACTAGCACAAATCTTCTCAGCATCTAGCGATAGATGCTGGAGGGGGTGTGGACAGAGGGGAACATTCCTCCATCTTTGGTGGACATGCCCAATAATTAAATCATTTTGGGAATCAGTGGCCCCATGGATTGAGAAACTAACAATGGAATCCTTGGAATTCGGGCCCATACAATATTTGTTCCATGGGAACCCTGGATCTGTCAAAAAGTATAGGGAAAGCATAACCCCGCACTTATTAAACGCAGCAAAAAAACTGATCCCGAAGTACTGGAGGCGGGATCGGAGCCCGTCAGTCATGGAGTGGAGAAATGAGGTTAACATAATAAAGGAAGCGGAGAGGTGGGTTCATGTGGTCAAAAACCAAAAAGAGAAATTTGAAATTATATGGGCAAAATGGGAACAGTGCGCCAGGGAGATAACGGAAGAGGGAAATAATAATGGATAATGGAAGTAGAAATGGTATAGTCATTAAAAAATAAGATAAGCCCAGAAACAAAGAGTTAAACATTATCGTGACTTCTCCAATGCCAATTAAGTAAAGGGGGTGGGGGGGGTAAGATAATGTATGGATATATGGTCTCATTTTTCCGAGGGGGGTTTTCCCCTTTTTTTTTTTTTTTTTTTTGTCTTCCATTTACCCTGATTCCCCTAATTAACACTGAGTGGTGAGGGTGATGTGGGGTAGGGGGCCTGTTTTTCCCTTTTTTTTTTTTTTTTTTTCTTTTTTCTCTCTTTCTTATTAAATAAATAGGAATTATAATGATTACAATGATTATAACACGATTCAGAAGAAGGGAGATTTCACTGTATAAATTAGTCTATTAGGTTTGCACATTGGGGGGAAGAATAGAGGTAAATCAATACTAAAGAAAGGGGGGAAGGAAGAAGGCACAATTTATTGATTATGGTTTATAGTGATCTATGACACATATTGAAGGAAGGGGAAACCTACTTTATAAATTTAGTTAAGCACGTTTGGATACGGGGGGAGGAGTTGAGTAAAGTGATATTAAAGATGAGAGGGGAAGAATCACAGTAGATTAAGGAAGGGAAGGGGAAGGGAGGAAAGGGGAAAAAGTTTTTTTTTTTTGGGCTCTCTCTCACATATGCACAAATTATGCATTTACGAATTTCAGGGGTTCACGATACAAATTAGAATAAGGGGGAAATCACTAATTTTAAATAAGTAGGAATACACGCTTTGGGAATTTTTTTTTTTTTTTTTCTCTCTCTGTGTTATAGTTTTGGGAAGTCACTTATAACTTATAATATTGTTAATCACGTTTGTATGTTGGGGAGAGGGAGTTGGAGTAATATAAGGATAGGGGTGGATGGAGATTTAATAAATTTTTATTTTTGATTTATTTTTTTTTTTTTTTCTCCTTTCTACCCTGGTTAAATGGGATACATGGGGTAATTGATGTCTTGTTATTGGATTTTGGGTTGAAGTAGGGGTATAGTATGTTGTATGAATGTTAATGTATTATGTATTATATAAATGAATAAAATTTTGATTATTTAAAATAAAAATATATGCCAAAACAATTGCCAGACGCCTGATGACGGTCATGCCTGATCTCATTCACAAAGACCAATCGGGGGTTCATTAAAGATAGACAAGCTCCCGACGCCACAAGACGGATGATAAATCTGATACATCATATTGAGGCTAGTGGAACGCCTTCTCTGCTCCTATCTTTGGATGCAGAGAAGGCGTTCGATAGGGTCCATTGGTCATACCTAAGAGAAGTCTTGACTAAGTTTGGGTTCAGGGATTTCATATATGATGCTATAATGGCACTGTACACTACCCCATTAGCACAGGTATACTCTGCGGACATGCTGTCACGTCCTTTTCACATAACGAATGGTACTCGCCAGGGATGCCCGCTATCCCCACTGATTTTCAATATGTTGATAGAACCTTTAGCAGAGCACGTTTGCTTGAACCCCCTCATTACTGGTCTAACGATAGGCAAAACCCAACACAAGATTAGTCTTTTTGCAGACGACGTCATACTAATACTCACCAACCCAAATTCCTCCCTATCTGAAGCCCAAAAACTACTTGATTGGTTTGGACGAATCTCGTACTACAAACTGAATGTAACTAAATCACACATCCTAGACATTAAAATGGACGCCACCACCAGACACCTTTTACGTGCTCAATTCCTCTTTGCCTGGGCAGACAATAGTATCTCATACTTGGGAGTGCATCTCACTAAATCAACCAAACATCTCTTCACAGCAAATTTCAAACCTCTCCTAGCCAAATTAAAAAGTGAAACACAAAACCTAAGCAAACACAACCTCTCAGGGTCCTGCAGACTCGCAGCATTCAAAATGATCCACTTTCCACAAATTCTTTACCTGTTCAGAACTCTCCCCATCCTCATTCCTAAACAATATTTCAAATCTCTACAAACTATGTTTAACAAAGCTATTTGGAATAGAACTAAGCCTAGATGCGCTCACTCGATACTTAGAAACCACAGACTGGCAGGGGGCTTGGGCACGATCGATTTCGAAGATTACCACACAGCGGCAATCTTGGCTCAACTGGATGAGTAGTTCCAGTCCAGCCCTAGCAAGCTCTGGAGCTCCATCAAGAACTCGACCTTGCTCCGTCCAAACCTAAAATTTTGGTTGATGAGCACACCCTGGGGGCCAAAACTATCGTCGGCTTTACCACCTACTATGATAGCATCAATCACGGCATGGAAAAGACTACTACACAAAGGTCGCGCTATACCTGACATCCCTCCCATTCCCATGCTACGTGACGTTCATATTGGTGTGAGAAGTTTTGACAGACTAGTAAAATCCAAACAGACACCTGTCAAAAGAACTTAACAAAACATTTCTAGAGGGTAAAATTAATTATAATTTTAACAATAGCTCTGGTTCTTGCCAGCTTTGGTATCAGGATAACTAGGTAGCCCACAAGTGTGCTTCAACTGTAGTTTGGTATTAATGCGGATCTACAGCTTATAAGGTAATTTCCCGTAAGGCAAGAGGTTCATGTGTGCTGATGAAACTCGTCCCAGCATCTTATGTCGTGGCCGATCGTGAGGATCTGATGGCGCGAGAGAAGGTAAGAATGGCAGGGACAGCTGGAAGGGAATTGCTTGTACACGGTGGGGGCTTGAGCTTATGAAACGCTTGAACAATTTCTCATCCATTGAGGATGGGATGTTTCATGTAACGGTTGAAGCTACAAGGAAGTTCCCACAGTCCAAGGGGGTTTCTGGGAATTCATAAGTAAAGATTGTTATATCTGGATCGGGGATAGTAGTGACAAAGTTCAGGCCCATATGGATAAGGTTTAGATCCCTACAAGGCAAAGCCAGAGCTATAGATAGTGAAGGTTGGAATCCTTTTTAAGGGTTTGGGAATCGTTGGAGATTTAATTTTTATCTTGCAGTGGATCATAGTGAAGGAAGTGGGGGTATATATACTTATGTTGTTTTTGTTTCTATTCCTTCTATATGCCATGATGAGGTGCTCCTGTTGCCTGATTGGACGCGTGACCAAAGCCTGAGCACATGACCTCATCTTCCCTGATGAGATGCCCCGAAGTCCGACCCACGTACAAGACACAGAGGATCCCAGACCGACCGGGGACTACTACAGCTCACCACGTCATCTCCAACAGAGTCTACATGTCAAGCCGTGTTTTACTTTTTATGGACTAAGAAGAAGATCAGGATTCATCGAGGGACACATGGGATCATATGACAAGAGGAGGGACTGTTGTGGAAAATTTTATATTAATGTGTTGTCATAAGAGTCTCCCAGTGTGTGTTCAATCACAGTCCGCTCTAATAGCTGACTGGGGCAGGCCAACCCTGGTTGAGATCCGTTTGGTAGTGAAAAGCTCTTTGGGGATGTAGAGAAATGTTTGTGGAGTGGGGACATGTCCGCCAGCTAAGGGCCCCTGTGCGATGCACAGAACGATCGTCTGGTGGGGATGTGTTCGCTCTGCAAAGACATTGTCGGTTTAACGAGTGTACTCTCATGTTGCCCCTGTGTGCCTGATCAACACATTTGTGGTCTGGTGAGTGTACACCTGCCGATAATCTCTCGTCCACAAAGACAGTAGAATAATCCAGGTATACATTGTTCTCTGGAACAATGTATAATAAGGATTTCTATCAACGGAAATAAGGGAGTCTTTTGGGTTCTGGTTGGAGACAGGGTTAATGTTTGAAAGCCATGTGGCTTCTAAAAACATACATGCACCCTGTCTCTGCTCAGACACACCCATAAGACTCCTGTAGTCATTGTTCATTGGTTGTTGCATTTTCCTGTGTTGTTAAATCCTTATATGGTCACTTACATCCTGTGAGGTCACAAGCTTTGTAAGAGGTGTTTGGCTGTTGGAGGCGGAACCCTCGAGCTTTTGGGACCTCCTATTGATATGCTAATAAAGTGGCTCAGGCAGACAGCTAAGGGGGGCTGGCGAGCAGTGAGCTTTTGGAACCTGAAGGAGGAGGATGTGATTATTTTGTGAGCATGAGACGCACACACACACACACCAGAGGATGGATACGATCAAAAGGTGAGATGCACTGGTATTATATCATTAGACGAAATTGCTATTATGATTAGAAACAGGAGATTTGGCTGTGTGCTTTGCGTACAACCAAATTTCTCGAACACAGACATACTGGCATACAATTTTTCTCATATTGACAGACATTGCGAACCAAGTCCTAACCCCTTCTCCTGACCTGGCGATACTGAACCTAAATATTGATTCGGTCCTCCCAAAATATAGACATGTCCTGACTCACATCTTACTTGCAGCGAGACTGTGCATGGTTGTGGAAATCTGATAAACCCCCAACCGTAGAATACACTCTTGACACGGTGAACCTCCATTATAATTTCAAAAAAAGACTCCAGATTATCACCATGAACTGTTCTAAAATATTTAGATACATTTTAAATATTTTTTGCATTGCTATTTAAAGTGTCATTGTAGTGTTCTGATATTCTAATACGTAGATAGTGCATCCCACACACTGTACTCTAGAAGTACTGCAATCAATTAGGTAGACAATCATCTTTGATTTACAATTTATAAAACTTTTTACTGGATATGTTCTACCTATTGAAAAATAACAGACTTGCTTTTTCAATGTCTTTTACACTGTTTACAGGTGTTATAATCACAGAGAACGAAATAGAGAAGGCGAAAGCATAGTACCCAAAGTAGGAGCTTTCCTGATGGAAAACTGCACCCCTGTTTTAAAATATGATGCAACATTTTATCCGCATATAGGTCAGGGAGGCAGTGTTTTATGATAGAAACAATCTGATTGTATTGTTGTGAGTAAGTGGTCACAAAGTGGACACCTCTACTCCCACTGGACCGTGCCTTCTTTTTTTTTTTTTTTTTTTTTAACATAAAGTTTAATTTTGACAAACAGAAAATAAATTATAGTACAAATACAATCAGATAGAAGTCATACATTAATAGTATAGACAATACCGAGACAAGTAGGTATAATGAGTGTGATATACAATAGAGTTACAACCAGTGACTGTAGTAGCTAATTAGTGGATCATGAATGCCGAATGGGGGGGGGGTTAGGGCCCACATTGCCATTCAGAGCATAGCTAATAGATAGTCAGACCTAGGTGAGAACCAGGAAGGGGGGGGGGGGGAGCTATCTGGTGTATAGGGGATAGACATGGGGGGGTGGGTCTCTGGTACCTACTCAAGGGTCAGGTGTCTGGCTTTCACCCAGGCTGTCCATATTTTAGCAAATTTTTTTGGGCAGTTCCTTCCTAGATATGTTAGTTTGTAGAGGGGTAGGGCTGCATTTACCAGGGAAAGCCATAGTTGTTTAGTGGGGGGGTTGGGCTTGGTTCCAGTGAAGCAGGACTGCTTTCCTAGCATAAAATGCTGTATAGAAGACAAAAATGTTTTCCTTTGGGGGGCTTCAAGGAAGTCACAGATGCCTAGGAGAAGAGGGATAGGGCTGTTCGGAACTTTCAGCTTCCCTATGGAGTTAATATTGTCCAGCACCACCCTCCAAAAACCCTCCACCTTTGGGTAGGACCAAACTACAGTATATGGAAAAAATCAGCATTATCCGAACAACATTTGGGGCATGTTGCTGATTTGTCAGGGTAGATTCTCGCTAATCGTACCGGAGAGTAGTAGGCGCAGTGCAAGAATTTCAGTTGGGTAAATCTATCCCTTGACGAGATCGTCAAAGTTAGATATTGTTGAATCCCGTCCTCCCAGTCTTCATCAGTCATTTCAGGAATGTCGCGTTGCCAGCACGTAAATAATTGGGAAACCTTGGATCTGTCAAGAACAGCAGACATATTATAGAGAGTCGAAAGCGTTCTGCTGCTTTCAGAGGACCGGAGCTCCGTCTTCAAGTCAGACATCTGTAGGATGACCGAGTTGGGGAATTGGGAGCGAAAAGCATGATGCACTTGGAGATACCTAAAAAACATTTGGTTTGGGAGGCCTCTGCCACTCTTAAGAATATCAAAGGATGTCAACTGTCCCCGTGTCACTATGTCTCCTAGAGTTGTGCTCCCATGTCTGGCCCACACTACCGGGTTTGGGATAGAATGAAAATGGGACAGTCGCGGGTTACCCCACAACGGGGTTGCGGGGGACCAATTATTGGGCTTCCCTGAATTTCAGACTAACAGTATCCCACGCTCTAATGCCGCGTACACACGATCGGACTTCTCGTTGGAAAAGGATATGATGGCTTTTCCGACGGGATTCCGCTCAAGTTTGCTTTGCATACACACGGTCACGCAAAAGTTCGCTGAAATTACAACCGTCAAGAACACGGTGACGTACAACACTACGACGAGCCAAGAAAATGAAGTTCAATGCTTCCGAGCATGCGTCGAATTGTTTCTGAGCATGCGTAGGAATTTTGCTTGTTGGAATTGCTACAGACGATTGCATTTTTGAATAGAAACTTTTTCCGACCGAAAAATTGAGAGCATGCTCTCAACCTTTTGCTGGCTGAAATTCAGCCAGCAAAAGTCCGACGGAGCCTACACACAGTCACATTTTCCGACAAAAAACTCTCATTGGCCTTTTGCGGGCCGAAATTTGGATCGTGTGTACGTGGCATAAGGGTTGTCCTCATAGAGGGGGTCACCTTCGGATGGGATCGGGGGCCCCTATGTATGAGGTTCCTCAATTCTGAGTAGGAACCTAGCAGCGCCGCCTCCACTGTGGATACCGGGTTAGCCGGTTCCTCTGCTACTCACCACTTAAGTGTCACCAGGAGCACAGCCCAATAATATTTTAGAAAACAGGGTAATGCTAGACCACCTAACGTGATAGGTAGTTGCAGGGTCGATTTCGCTATCCTAGGAACCTTCCCATTCCAGATGAAGGAGATAATGATACTGTCTAGTTTGTTAAAGAAGGATATGGGTATGGGGACAGGAGTCTGTCTAAAGAGATAGTTAAATTTAGGGAGGACTGACATCTTAATCAAGTTAACCCATCCTACTGGAGTGAAGGGGAGAGACTTCCAGGACGTACAGCGATGGGACAGCTGGGAGACTACCGGGTTCAGATTGAGAGCGATATATAGGTGGAGGTCCCTATGTATCTCCACTCCCAGGGTTCGGAACTGGGATACCCACTGGAACTGCACATCCGACGGTAGGGGGGCGGTTTCTGAGTGGAGTGGAAACAGGTTAGATTTCCCCCAGTTTATGCATATTCCCGAATATCGCCCGCACCTATCTAACACCAAAAGTGCAGTTTGTAGGGAGATTCCGTCATTTCTGAGACACAGTAAGGTGTCGTCAGTGTATAGTGACACCTTCTCGTGGAGGGGGCCTATGACTATACCCTGGACCTCGGAAGTAGAGCATAGAAGGATAGCCATAGGTTCTATTGCTTGTGCGAAGAGCCCTGGTGAGAGAGGACAGCCCTGTCTTGTTCCCCTACTCAGGGGGAAGGGTGGGGAGAGAACAGTTCCAGTGCATACCCTGGCTGTCAGAGATCTGTACACAGCCTCGACCCAGGAGATGAAGACGGGTCCAAAACCAAACCTGCGGATGACCTCCCATGGATACTGTATTTCCACTCCACTAAATTCGCATTTCTGTTGTCTCCAACCCCAGAGGCCAAGACTGCATACAGTCTCCGAAGATTAATATCTGTTTCCTTGCCCGGCATGAAACCTGATTGATCTTCGTTAATTAAAGTAAGTATCACTTCGTTAAGACGCTTAGCGAGAATCTTAGTCAATACTTAAGCATCCGGATTAAGGAGGGAGATAGGCCTATAAGATGAACACAGTTGGGGGTCTTTCCCTGGCTTCGGTACCACTACTATGATGGCTTGTGCCATGGATTATGGGAGGGCACCCTCCTCGAGCGTCTTCGTAAGCATATCGTGCAACCTAGGTGCTACATCCTCCATGTATTGTTTGTAAAATTCGGGTGGAAACCCATCATACCTGGAGTCTTACCCGATTGCAATGAGCCTAGCACTTGCTGAACCTCCTCCAGTGTGATTGGACTATCTAAGTTCTCTCTTGCAACAGGGGTGAGAGTTGGAAACGATACCTCATTAAGGAACCCAGATAGCTCCTCGCTAGATTACCTTGCTCTGGAGGAATACAGTTTAGAGTAAAAATCTGCAAAACAAGCGTTAAGGTCTATTGGATCTACCACCAAAGCCCTATCATCTTTCTGAATTCTAGCTATAGTGGAGATCAGGGACTGTTCTCTAGCAAGCCAAGCCAGGAGCCTACCTGTTTTTTCATCCTGTTCAAATATCCTTTGCATTTGGACCAGCTGTCATTTATGTACCTTGGCCACTCTCAGGAGCATCACCTCCCGATAATCCACTTTCATGTCCTGGCGACAGGGTTAGCAGTAAGGGCATAGCGAGATTCATGGGATTGGGCTTTGGCTTCAGCTTCCTCCATTGTGATCTGATCATTCCTACATTCCCTAGCTATAGAGGAGAGATAGCATCCTCTGATATAAGCTTTAAAGGCATCTCAATCGTTCCTCGGTGAGGTAGTATCAGCGTTCAGCAGCCAGTATTGTTTAATCATTCTAGCAATTTCAATCTCTAGAGTGGGATTAGCTATCCAAAATCTGGAAAGGCGCCAGACTATCCGCCGGGGGTGTCGTCATTTGTATACTGCAGAGAAGTGGTGAATGGTCAGATATACCCCTGAGGAGCATCCTAATTTCTTTAATTTTAGGCAGCATGCTGACACTGGCATAGAGGAGATCAATGCGAGATCGTGTATTATGAGATAGGGAGTGGCAGGTGTAAATACGTTCTGCGGGATGCTTCCACCTCCATACATCCTCCAACCCGAATAGTTGCTGTCATGGACATACTGCGCATGGTTCTGCAACTGGCCGTGGGCGCACGGGTCCATTGGGACGTGTTCCAGTCCATAGGCATTTAGCAGTGAATAGAAGCGCACCAGTAACACAGCTTTGGCGCCCAGTGATCCTCAAAAGGGGCTTCTTCAGAATGCATCCTTGCTGTCTGATCTGCAGCTCATCCTGTACCCGCATCTGCTCCAGTGTTACCCGGCTTCTCCTGACCTCGCTGCTGTCTCCAGTTCTGATCCCTTGGCTTGCCTTTGACCTGCTGTGTGTTCCTTTTTGATTGATCTCCTGTTGCCGATTCTGCCTGGACTTGACCATTCTCTGCCTGCTGTTTCTGTCTGATTGATCCGCTGCTGTGACCTGGCTTGTCTGACCCTGCTTCTGTCTGCTGTCCTGTGCCAGTGCGCGCTTGCCTACCAGTCCTGCATCCGTGTGCATCTGCCTACGAGTCCTGCATCTGTGCGCATCTGCCTACAAGTCCTGCATCTGTGCGCATCTGCCTACAAGTCCTGCATCTGTGCGCACCTGCCTACAAGTCCTGCATCTGTGCGCACCTGCCTACAAGTCCTGCATCTGTGCGCACCTGCCTACAGTCCTACATCTGTGTGCACCTGCCTACAGTCCTACATCTGTGCGCACCTGCCTGCTACTTCTCAGCGTTCCTGCATCCGCAGCAATCAAGCCTGTTCCTGTCTCTGCCAAGCTGACTTCATCTTCAGTCAAGCGGACCCTGCAGGCTCTCCTACTCCGCTGTGCTCCGAGGGTCACTGTTCCCACTCCAGTGATCCCGGAACCAGAGCCGTACGAGAGGTCTCCCTCTGCACGTTAGGCTCACCTCCAAGGTATGTGTCAGTATCAGACAGCCATGCCTGAGCCTGCAAGAGGGACCTCTCCCACAGATGAAGTGTGCCAGCACCTCTCCGCTCTTGCTCAAGTGGTGGAATCTCTCTGGGACAGTTACAAGCATCTGGAAGAGCGAGTGACACTCCTGTGTACCTCCGCTAACCCTCCTATTGACTGGTCACCTTCAGAGACCTTCATCACACCTGCAGCAATGATGTGTTCTCCTGAACCAAGGGTCCCTACCCCGGAGAAGTTCTCTGGGGACCGGAATAAATTTCGGGCATTCCGCAATGCCTGCGAACTGTATTTCTCTCTACAGCCCCAGACATTCAACCAAGAGACCACCAAGGTGGGGTTCATTATTTCTCTGTTACAAGGAGCACCTCAGTCCAGGGCCCATCATCTGCTTGAGGGTCACCATGTTGTACTGGACTCTTTGCAAACTTTTTTCAACGCCTTGTCCTAAATTTATGACGATCCGCAGCGGTCTTCCACTGCAGAAGCTGCCCTTCATGCGCTTCAGCAAGCCCGCCGAGCGGTTGAGGACTACATTATGGACTTCAGACGCTGGAGAGCAGATACCCAGTGGAATAGTGCAGCCCTGTGGCATCAGTTCTGTCTCAGCCTGTCCGAAGAATAAAAAGATGAACTTGCCTGGGTCCCCATACCTAGCTCCCTGGAAGCCTTGTTCTCCCTGACTATACAGATGGATCAACGCTTTCGTGAGCGTAAGGCAGAGAGAGCAGCCCAGCAGACCTATTCCACCAGGACACTACCCCGAGTGCCTGCTTCCACTTGTCCTGCTTCCTCCCACGCTACCCCAGTCCATGCTGCACCTAACAAACGGACTTCAGAACCTCTCGGACTTAAGCAGCTGGGGTAAATAAGGCCCACTCTGTCCCCCGAGGAATGATTACGCCGGCAGCAGAATAACCTTTGTCTGTACTGCGGGGAAGCTGGCCACTATGTATACGCCTGTCCAGCAAAGCTCCGGAGATGTCTATCCATATCCTCACCCAGTTACCCCGCACCCATTGCCAGCACTACACAACTGGTTCTCCCCATCATATTCCAATTTCCAGGAAGGACTGTTCCGGTCAAGGCAATTATTGACTTTGGGGCTTGCAGTTGTTTTATCAACCTAAACTTTGCTCGTCAACAGCTCATCCCCCTCCAACCCAGGGCTCAAGGACTTTCCATTTTCCTAGCAGACAGGTCCCGCATAAAGTCAGGTCTGGTCACCCAGCAGACCCCTCCGTTACCTGTGATCTCTGCCACTTACCACAAGGAACTGTTGAGTTTGGATGCAATTGCATCCCGACTATTCCCAGTCATTCTAGGAATAGCTTGGCTTCAGGCCCATAACCCGCAAATTGACTGGGGTTCTGGAAGTATAAAGTTCCAATCTCTCTACTGCAGGGAACATTACCTGCCCACTCCTCCCAGAGCCTCTGGCCCCCTGTTATATATGGAACCCGACCCAGAGGTACGTTCATTAGTGCCTGAACGTTTTCAGTAAACGGGGGGCTGAGACTCTCCCTCCACTCGGCTCCTATGACTGCCCAATTGAGTTACTGCCCGGGGCAGAGATTCCCTTCGGACGAATCTTTCCTCTGTCTGAGCGGGAGTTGGAGGTACCAAAGGAATATGTGGATAAGAACCTGAAAAGAGGATTTATCAGACCATCTACCTCTCCGGCAGGAGCAGGAATCTTTTTTGTTGAAAAGAAAGGTCATAACTTACTGCCCTGTGTGGACTACCAGGAGTTGAATAAAGTTACAGTAAAGAACCGGTATCCTTTGCCTCTGGTACCCGAGCTCCTCCAAAGACTACGTACCACAGCGTTTTCACCAAGCTAGACCTGCCAGGAGCCTACAACTTGGTGCGAATTCGTGCAGGGGATGAGTGGAAGACTGCTTTCCGTACTAGATTCGGCCACTATGCGTACTGAGTGATGCCCTTCTGCCTGTGTAATGCCCCTGTGACCTTTCAGCACTTTGTGAATAATATTTTCAGAGACTGCCTAGACATTTTTGTGATCATCTATCTGGATGATATCTTGATTTTCTCCTCATCCCTGGATCAGCACCGAAAGCACATTAAGACTGTACTCGTTTCTTGCTATCAGCATTAGCCAGCACCTATGACCTCCGAACCAAGATTGATTCACTTTTTTTTCTGCTTAGTGCTCCTGGAGCGGTGATCTTTTTGACTGTACTCTGCCGACTCCGCCAACATGGACTATATGCTAAACCTGAAAAATGTGAATTCGAGCGGCAGAGTATTCAGTTCCTGGGTCTGGAGATCTCCACTGAGGGGTTCAAGATGGATTAGCAGAAAGTCACAGCTGTCCTGGACTGGCCTGCACCATCAGACAGGAAAGGGGTACAGTGGTTTGTCGGATTCACAAACTTTTACCGCAGGTTCATCAAGGGGTTCTCCAACATCATTTCCCAAATCACATAGCTGACTAAGCAAAATGTCCGGTTCCATTGGAATTCCAAGGCCCAGAAGGCCTTTACCACCTTGAAAGGACTTTTTACCTCTGCCCCCATCTTGAGTCATCCAGATCCTTCCTTACCTTATCTACTCGAGGTGGATGCCTCAGAAGTGGCAGTAGGGGCAGTCATTTCCCAGCGCCAGGGTCTGAAGGATTTGATGCATCCCATAGCCTTTTTCTCCCGTATACTTTCTCCTGCCGAGAGAAACTATGATGTGGGTGATCGGGAACTCCTGGCTATCAAGACTGCACTCGAAGAGTGGATGTACATGCTGGAAGGGGCAGCACATCCCATACTCATATACACCGATCACAAGAATCTGGAATATTTAAGTACTGCCAAGCGCCTGAAGCCACGTCAAGTGCGATGGGCGCTATTTTTCTCCAGATTCTTGTCCCATATCATCTACCGGCCAGGGTCAAAAAACATCAAATCAGTTGCCCTCTCCCGTATGTTCGATGATCCTAAAGAAACTTCAGTTCCTGATACCATCTTATCCCACAACAACTTCCTTCTCCTTCGGTATGATTTGATGCCCAGCCTAAGACAAGCCTCAGCGGGAATATCCAGTCCTCCAGGAGTCACCCTGTTGCCCAGGGACGGGTTACTTTGGAAAGGCAATAACATTTTTGTACCAGAGACTTTTCAGACAAAGGTACTCAGCCTTTGCCATGATAATCCTTTGGCTGGCCATTTTGGGGTCCACAAGACTCTGGAGCTGATTCAGCATACGTTCTGGTGGCCGAACCTTGAGAAACACTGCAAAGAGTATGTCAAGTCTTGTACTGTCTGTATTCAGAACAAGTCCACTAGAACTAAGTCTTGGGGGCTTCTCAGACCGCTACCAATCCCTGACCGTCCATAGAGCACGATTGCTATGGACTTCATAGTAGAACTACCCCTGTCTAAAAGATGCACGACCATCTTTGTAGTCGTTGATCGTTTGTCGAAGATGGCCCACTTTATACCATTGAAAAACACACCCTCCGCCATGGAGACTGCCCGGGTTTTCATCAGGGAAATTGTCCGGTTACACAGAATTCCAACAAACATAGTATCAGACAGGGGAGTCCAGTTCACTTCTCGTTTCTGGAGAGCATTATGTAAAGTCTTGAAGATTGATCTATGTCTTCTGCTTACCATCCGCAGACTAACAGCCAGACCGTGAGGACAAACCAGACCCTCAAGCAATATATATCCGATGCTTCACCACATTTGTTCAAGACGATTGGGTAGGACTCTTACCCCTAGCGGAGTTCACTTTTAACAACGCCAGACATTCTGTTACAGGCCAGTCCCCGTTTTTTGCTAATTATGGATTTTACCCAGTCTTCTTACCTGACATTGTTCCAGAGTCTCCGGTCCCAGCGATACAATCTACTGTTGACTTCTTGAAACAAAACAACAAACTTCTGCAAGAAACTATAGTCAAGGCACAAGCAACCAGCAGGAAGACTTACGACCGGAAAAGAAGAGGTGAATTATCTCTCCAGCCAGATGACCAAGTATGGTTGTCAACTACCAACCTCAGAATGGCCTGTCCCTCAAAGAAACTGGCACCTAAATTAATTGGCCCTTTTCCAGTTAAAAGAAAACTAAACAAAGTTTCCTATGAACTTACCTTACCAGACTCGCTCAAGGTTCACCCAGTTTTCCATGTGTCTTTACTTAAGCCCTCGATACCAGACCCCTTTCCGGACAGGGGTTCCGGCCCTCCAGAACCCATAATTATCGACGGGGACCAGGAATTTTAGGTGGAGGCTATCCTTGATTGCAGAAGAAGGGGTCATCAACGACAGTACCTCATCAAATGGAAGGGGTATGGCCCGGAAGAGAACTCGTGGGAACCTCAGCAGGATGTTTACGCTCCAAGATTGATCCAGGCGTTTTTTCACAGTCACCCCCAAAAGAGTTCTGTTGGGCACCCGGAGGTTGCCTTTAAGGGGGGGCAATGTCATGGACGTACTGCGCATGGTTCTGCAACTGGCCGCGGGCGCACAGGTCCATTGGGACGTGTTCCAGTCCATAGGCATTCAGCAGTGAAAAGACGTGCGCCAATGCGCATGCGCAGAACACGGACACACGCACACTAACACAGCTTTGGCAGTGATCCAGTGATCCTTAAAGGGGCCTCTTCAGAATGCATCCTTGCTGTCTGATCTGCAGCTCATCCTCTACCCGATCCTGAACCCGCATCTGCTCCAGTGTTACCCGGCTTCTCCTGACCTCGTTGCTGTCTCCAGTCCTGACTTTGACTTGCTCTGTGTTCCTGTTTGTTTGATCTCCTGTTGCCGATTCTGCCTGGACTTGATCATTCTCTGCCTGCTGCTTCTGTCTGATTGATCTGCTGCTGTGACCTGGCTTGTCTGACCCTGCTTCTGTCTGCTGTCCTGTGCCAGTGCGCGCTTGCCTACAAGTCCTGCATCTGTGTGCACCTGCCTACAAGTCCCGCATCTGTGTGCATCTGCCTCCAAGTCCTGCATCCGTGTGCATCTGCCTCCAAGTCCTGCATCCGTGTGCATCTGCCTACAGTCCTGCATCTGCAGCAATCAAGCCTGTTCCTGTCTCTGCCAAGCTGACTTCATCTTCAGTCAAGCGGACCCTGCAGGCTCTCCTACTCCGCTGTGCTCCGAGGGTCACCGTTCCCACTCCAGTGATCCCGGAACCAGAGCCATACGAGAGGTCTCCCTCTGCACACCAGGCTCACCTCCAAGGTACGTGTCAGTCGCGCCCAGCGAGAGAGGGCCAAATCAGTAGCAGGGTCTGGGGAGAGTCTGTCTAGGGAAGGGTTCGGAGGAATATTAAAATCTCCCACCAAAAAAACATTACCCGTGGGGAATTGGGCCAAGAGGGGGATAATACTATGAAGCAAGGAAAGGTCAGCTGGGGGGGCAAGTATATACCTACTATCACCATTTCAACGGTTTCCATACATGCATGGAGCAGCATGTGCCATCGTATCCCGGGTCCAGCTTAACATCTAGGAGCTCAAAACTAAGGGACTAGTGGATCAAGATGCTAACTCCACGGGAGTATCCTGAGTGGGTCGCATGAAATGGCGACCCACCCAGGGTCTTTTAAGACTTAGGATCCTACCTCCCACTAGATGTGTCTCCTGGAGGATGCATATGTGGGGGTTGTATTTTTTTTTTCAAATATAATTTTATTCAACTTCCGGAGAGGGTAAGACATCAGTACTACATTTTGTTTTTACATAAACATGTAGAAATAAGTGAGGACGCAGCCTCTATCAGTACACAAAGTAAACAAAGGCTCAGCTTCCAACTATGTAATCTTCTTGGTTCCATCGATTAGTTTGTCACTCCTTTGATGTACATTTGTTGACTCTAGTAACATATTATTACATTGTCAGATAAGTCTGTCCCTCTCCATTTCCGATTTTCTTAAAGATACAGAGGAGATTAGATCAGGATGAAAGGATGGAGACGAAGAGAAAGGAAGGGGAGAGGAGAGATAGAGTAGTAGGGAAAGGGGGGAGATGAAAGGAGAGGCCTTTAGATAGCTAGCTGGGGGGAAGGGGAAACAAAGCTGAAGAGGGGAGAGGGAAGTCTGTAGGGGGGAAATGAGGAGGCAAGGGAAAGGAGGGGGGGAAGACAAGCCCAGGGGCGCATGGAGGCACCAACCACAACCGCCCACATCACCACCAACCACCCATATCTTAATCTGTTCTATTTAGTCTTCCCCCCTTGCTGAACTGTATTTCTAGCGAATTGTTTTTTTATTATTAAATAGGAGTATAGCTCTCCAGGAGGGATTGGCCCTCATCTGAAAAAATAAACATATTCCACTTAAACCATGTCCTGGAGAACCGTTCATTTTGGTTCCGGGCTGTGAGCACAAGATCCTCCATTTGTTTGATATCCTCCACTTTCTTAACCCACATACCAGCAGTGGGAGGTTGCTTGGATTTCCAGAGTAAGGGAATACACGCTTTGGCTGCGTCAAGAAGGTGATGGACCAAAGACTTTTTATAGGCCTTACCAGGAATATTGGAGGAATGTAGGAGAAAGAGGGCTGGGTCTGCTGCTATGGGGCGCTCAGTGAATCTCTGTGTCGTACTTTGGACGGTCTTCCAGAATTGTCCCAACATGGGGCAACTCCAAAAGACATGTAGTAGAGTACCCCGTTCGCTCTGGCATCTCCAACAACAATCTGAGGCAGATGGGAACATGACCTTTAATTTTGCAGAGGTGTTGTACCACCTGGTTAGAATCTTATAATTAGTCTCTTGCATCTTTGTGCATATTGAAGATTTGTGTGTGAATCGTAATATGTTCTGCTTTTGTCGAGATGTGAAGGTACAGTGCAAGTCCTTCTCCCATGCTTCGAGGCAATGCAAGTTAGGTTCCTCTAGTGGTGTAATCAATAATTGGTATGTAGCAGAAAGAACGTGGGACATTGGGCCCTCCGAACAATATGTTTCGTAGGTGGTCAGGGTAGAAATGTAATTACCAGGAGGGGAAAGTGACCTGAGAAAGTGAGAGAGTTGTAGAGCTCTCCAACAATCCAGACGGAATTGTCCATCTGAACTCATGAGTTCGGTCATGGTGGGCCATCGGTCATTTCTAAGAAAATGAGAGGCTTGGAAGCAGTTTGACTGGCGCAGGAGGTGAAAGCTTGGGTCTGTGTATCCAGGCGTAAACTCTGGTGTTCCTAATATCGGGCGGAGCGGGGAATGTTGTGACGAGAGTCGGTACCGTGTAAATAAAAATGAGCACGTTCGTACTGTCAAACCTATTAGGGGATGATTTTTCACCTCTCTAGGTAAAACAGTGTGAATCCATGGTGTTCTGTGTAAGGGGACGATGCATTGGGTTTGTTCCATTCTAGTCCACTGTTTGGTGGACTGGTGACGATTCCAGTCGATTAGTCTGGTCATATGGGTCGCATAGTAGTATTTGCGGAGGTCAGGTACTGCCAGACCTCCAAAAGATTTGGGGAGTGTTATCTGATGTCTGTTGAGTCTGGGTCTTTTGTGAGCCCAAATAAAGTCAGAAAATAGGGCGCTGGTTTGGGCAAAAAAGGAGGAAGGGATTTGAATCGGTAGTGCCTGTAGTAGATACAAAAACTTGGGTAATATACTCATCTTCAGGATATTGCATCTACTGAACCATGAATGTAGTCCTGCTTGCCATTTGGACAACAGAGCGCGAACCCCGGACAGTAACGGTGGAAAATTTAAGGAAAATATCTGTGAGATGTTAGGGGGAATAAATGTTCCCAGATATTTTAGGGCTGTCGAAGTCCATTTGAATTTAAAACTGTCTTTAAGTGTTCGGAGTAACTCTGAAGGCATACCAACACTCATTGCTTCGGACTTGTCAAAATTGATAGTAGCATCTTTCCCCTCCTTGGGTATCACCGTAATGTGCGCTGATAGAGTATCACGAGGGATTTTCCCTCCCGAGCCCAAGGAGTTGAAAAATTTTTGTAGGTGTTCTCCAAGGTATGGCAACATGAGCTTGTAATATTGGGCAGTAAACCCGTCCGGGCCCGGAGCTTTCCCTAGTTTTAGGGTACCTACCGCCAGTTTGATTTCATCTATGGAGATGGGATCCTCCAGCAAGGCGCTGGTCTCAGCTGATAGTTTAGGTAGTCCAGATTTGGACAAATAGTCCTCAATTTGAGAGCGTATGGGGGCTGGTTTCTGTATGTTATAAAGGGAGGCATAAAAATCTTTAAATTCTCGTGCAATGCTTTTGGGGAGTGTCATTTTATGGCCTGAGGGCATTCTAATGTGCGGGATGTAACTTGCCAGGACTTGTTCCTTCAGTGAGTTGGTGAGGATTCTGCCGCACTTATTTCCCGATTCATATGCCACCCGTCGACATACCTGTATCGCCGCTTTGGCTCGATATTGCATTATGTCTGTAATTTTGGCACGCAGGAGCAGGAGTTCCGCCGCCCCTGCAGGAGTCTGAGCATGTTTGTGTTTAGCCTCAGTCTTATGCAAATCTTCTAATAGTGACGTCAGTTGTGCCGAACGTTGCCTCTTAATACGTGCCCCATGTTTAATTAGGACACCTCGCAACACAGCCTTGTGAGCTTCCAACACAATACCAGGGTCACTGTCAGGGGTGTCGTTAGTCTGAAAATACAATTCCAATTCCCTAACTACCTCTTTGTGGATCTCTTCGTCCTGTAGAAGACTTTCATTCAGTCTCCAGGTCCTCGTTCTAGAAGTGAGGCTATCAGTTAAGGCATATGTCATTAGAACAGGGGCATGGTCAGACCATGTAATAGAAGCAATCGAGGAACTACAGATGGCATGCAGTTGGGCATGAGGGACTAGGAAGTAATCAATCCTAGAGTAGTGTTTATGTGGATTAGAGTAAAAGGTATAATCCCGTTCTGACGGATGGAGAAGTCTCCACACGTCAATCAGTTGTGTCTTGTGTAGAGAGCGGGCTATACGTTTCCTTACTGCTGGTGTAATCGATGAGTGTCCGGAGGAAGTGTCTTCAGCAGGGATCAGTGGAACATTAAAATCCCCCTCAAGAATCAATTGGCCTCTAGTGAACCCCTCCAGAACCTCAAGGGTCTTAGATATAAACTGATCTTGTTGGCTGTTGGGTGCATAAATGTTTGCCAGCGTCACCTCTATACCCCCGATATCTCCTCTGAGGAACAAATATCTGCCCTCCGGGTCAGTCTTCACATGATGGCATGATGGGATGCTCCCGCTGTGTGACGCTTCTCCTCTTCTGATGGTTCTTAAATATAGGGGGGGGCGGGGACTTCCCTGTGGCATTCCCAGTGATGTCAGAGGGGGGCAGGGTCACCCGTTTCGTAACCCCGCCCCCTTCTGACATCATGGGGAATGCCACAGGGAAGTCCCCGTCAAGTCCCCGTGCCCCCCCGTTATTTAAGAACCATCAGAAGAGGAGAACGGGAGCGGGAGCCTCCCATCATGTATGTGGAGCGGCCCAAGGAGAAGAAGGGAAGAAGATGCTGGACGAGAACACCGGAGGAAGAACCAGAAGAAGAAGAAGATGGAGGAAGAAACCGAAGAAAGATAGAAGATAGAAGATAGAAGATAGGAGAAAGAAGAAGCATTTAAATAAAGGAATTGTCAAAAACTGTCACTTGTCATTTTTAACATTTTTTACTTTTGTACCCCCTTACCATTTCACACAGGGGGAAGGGCCGGGATCTGGGGGTCCCCTTGTTAAAGGGGGCTTCCAGATTCCGAAAAGCCCCCCGCCCACAGACCCTCACGACCACCGGGCAAGGGTTGTGGGGATGAGGCCCTTGTCCCCATCAACATGGGGACAAGGTGTTTTGGGGGGCTACCCCAAAGCACCCTCCCAATGTTGAGGGCATGTGGCCTGGTACGGTTCAGGAGGGGGGGCGCTCTCTCGTCCCCCCCTCTTTTCCTGCGGCCTGCCAAGTTGCGTGCTCGGATAAGGGTCTGGTATGGATTTTTGGGGGGACCCCACGGCATTTTTAAAAAAAATTTGGCGTGGAGTTCCCCTTAAAATCCATACCAGTCCTGAAGGGTCTGGTATAGATTTTGAGGGGGACCCCACGCCATTTTTTAAAAAAAATTTGGCCGGGGTTCCCCTTAAAATCCATACCAGACCTGAAGGACCTGGTATGGAATTTAGGGGGACCCCCAAGTCATTTTTTTTAAATTTTGGTTCAGGGTGCCCCTGTGGGGAATTCCCATGCCATTTTTATCAATGAACTTTTATGTGTATTGTTGGACCGGCAATTCATTAATAGCCGCGAATAGTTTTAAATGACTTTTTTTCCTTTAAAATGTCATTTTGCTGTCAGACTATTCTAAACACGGAAAACATGCACCCCTTTACAGGCATACTATAGACCCCCCCCAGGTATGAAATTTAAAGGAAAATTACACTTTTATTGTTTCACTTTAAGCATTATTAAAATCACTGCTCCCGAAAAAGCAGCCATTTTTAAAAAAATTTTTTGCATTGATCCATGTCCCCTGGGGCAGGACCCAGGTCCCCAAACACTTTTTATGACAATACCATGCATATAAGCCTTTAAAATTAGCACTTTTGATTTCTCCCATAGACTTTTAAAGGGTGTTCTGCGGCTTTCGAATTTGCAGCGAACACCCCAAATTGTTCGCTGTTCGGAGAACTGGCGAACAGCCGATGTTCGAGTCGAGCATGAGTTCGGCTCGAACTCGAAGCTCATTCCTAGTGCTGATGTAATTTAATAGCTTAATAAGCTTCTGACTTATAATCTTCCACATTAAGAACTACAACTGCTCCACCCTTATCCGCTTGACGTATTGTTATATCAGTTCTAACCTTATGTTTTTGCAGAGCCTCGTGTTCCCCTTTACTTAAGTTATGTTTAACATGATGTGTTTGAGACTCCGTTAGCTCCTTAAGTTTGCTGAGCTCCACCTCTACTACTTGCTGGAATGAGTCTACCACTTCACTCCTAGCCTGAATGGGATACAAATACCCGTCTCCAGTGGAGATAAGGCTATTTCTAATCCCATGGGACCCCATATCAGATTCAGATAATAAACTTTCTAAAGTGGAAATCATAATATGTTGATCAAACGAGAAAGAAGAAATCATACTATCATCAATTAGAGCCACACTTGGTGCAATCTCAGTCTTTAGGGCTCCCTGATCAAAGTGTTTTCTCTGCAAAAGATTCCTAACAAAGCGGTTAATGTCCAGAACGGTAGATAGGACATCAGGTTGGCAAACAGGAGCAAAGGATAAGCCTTTTGACAATAAGGAAAGTTCGCTGTCAGTGTAACAGATGATAAATTCAGCACATGTACTGTACCTACTTGTTGGATTTCCCCATTCTCCTGGGATATTTTCTGTTGCCAGATTTTTCTACTTGTCCTCCCTTGATCTTTTTTTCTTTTTTCCTTCAAATTCTGATTGTTGCCCTGCATGTTTTTTGACAAAGCAGCAGGTAAATCCTGTTTGGAAAAAACAGAGCTGGCTGAACAGTGGGTGGTGTTTGGAGATCTTGAATCAGCTGCATCTGAAAATTCAGATTGAGTATCAGATGTCTCTGGGGAGCTAAAGTTAACCCTTTTCTCTCCTGCAGAGCCAGTTCTTTTTTTCTTTACAATAGAGCTAGGGAATTTGAGGTTTTTATGTAAATAGACAAATCCATCCTCATAGTTCTTGAGATCATGTAAGAACTTGGATATTTTGTTTCCATACTTTGTAATTCCAAACTTTGTGTATTCATTAAAAGATCCTGGTTCAATGTGTCATAGAGAGAGAGGGGGGGAAATTGGGATAATGAATCCTTTAGAGATACAATCTCCTTATTTACTTCCAATAACGCTTCCTTCTCATATGTTATGATGAGATTCATAAGTTGCATGGAGCATCCAGTAAGTATATCATTCCATTCTGTTTGGAACTGATCTGAATAGACCATTAAAAGGTGACTTTTTAATCCTTAAGCCCCTTGGGACCATTTTTTCATCAATATATTTTTGCAGTCCTGTATGATCCCACCATAACCTCATCTCCTTTCACATTTGTGATGTGAGTCTCTCAAAGATGGATTTGCAAGAGGCTTCTGAATTTAAAGCAGTTTCCTCCCTGGTAAAGAACTGTGAAGATTTAAAACACCGATCCGCAATGGTAAGGATCGTGTGTATGGTCTCTGACCGACCAACCTCGATGTTTGCATCTTGCTGTGTGCTCATATTTGCAAAATATTATATGAAGCTATATTCAAGCTCAAAGTTCAACTCTCCAAATATTTCTCCAGCGGAAGCGGGTGAAAAGTGCAAACGTGGTAATCTAGACAAAAACTAAGCCAAGCTCTACTGCATGTTTATAGGATGATGAGCTGAATAATGGTGCTCAGGCCATTCTGTCCCATACATCAAAATTGCTTCTTCTTAATTCTTTATTGAGCACAAACAGCAGTGCGACATCAAAAAGGTTAATAGATGCATTATATACCTCATTTATTTTAGAAATCACATTGTCCCAACAGCTCACTGGTTTTGGACATCTCCACAGTAGATTAAATCACCAGGTTCTGTATCACATTTAATACATTTTTCAGTATTCTTCCATCCAATAGAGTAAAGAAATGCTGGTGTTCTATATGCACAACGAAGACTAATAAAATTATATTGTATTAGTCTATATGAAGCAAATGGAAAATTGTTCCTCTTGCGGGACTTTAAAAGGAGGCCTACTCTGGAGTAAAGTAGAGTATAGAGAGTATGATGTTTGCAATGAAGTTATTTATTGTGTGCAGACCCAAAAATTCTACAATGCATGAGGTAAAAGTACAGGGGAATATACAGGATGCGTGGTAACAACAAAAAACAGTTGCAATACAGAAAAATTTGTGCAGTACAATACACCAAGATTCACAATCATGGGACTCCTGTGGCATAAGACTAAGACCCAGGAAGACTTCACACAATATAAATCTGCCCTCCTAAAATACTACTCCTGCCTTCACACTGCCAAACAGACCTACTTTATCACACTCATTAACACCTTCTCATCCAGTCCACGTCAACTCTTCTCTATCTTCAACACTCTACTCTGTCCTCCACTGCCTCCACCCACCAACTCACTCACTGCCCAGGAGATTGCCAATCACTTCAAAACTAAGATTGATACAATTCATGAGGAGATCACCAATGCGCAAAAACCTCCCCCATGCAACACCCCTTGTTCACAGACACAATCATTACTTCCCTCATTCAACCCTGCTACTATTACTGAGGTTGCTAAACTTTTATCTAGCACTCATCTAACCACCTGCCCCCTGGATCCTGTTCCCTCGCAAATGCTACGCTCACCCTCTGACTCAATTCTACACTCTCTAACTCACATTTTCAACCTCTCCTCTCTTGTGGCATCTTCCCAAACTCTCTAAAACATGCGCTAGTCACCACCATACTAAAAAAGCCCTCACTGGATCCCACCAATCTCAACAACTTACGTCCCATCTCCTTACTCTCCTTCTCCTCCAAACTTCTTGAAGGACTGGTCTACAACCGACTAAGTTACCATCTGACCATGAATAAACTTCTTGATCCCCTTCAGTCCGGTTTTCGCCCTCAACACTCCACAGAAACTGCTCTCCTTAAACTCTCAAATGACCTACTAATGGCTAAAGCCAATGGACACTATTCTGTACTAATTCTCCTGGATCTCTCTGCTGCCTTTGACACAGTGGACCACCCCCTCCTCCTCAAAAAACTCCACTGCTTTGGTCTCCGTGACTGTACTCTTCGCTGGTTCTCATCCTACCTATCCCACCGCTCCTTCAGTGTCACTTACAACTCTACTTCCTCCTCTCCTCTTCCTTTTTCCGTTGGGGTCCCCCAAGGTTCTGTTCTTGGACCTCTCCTTTTCTCAATCTACACCACCTCCTTGGCTCAGTTGATTGCCTCCCACGGCTTTAAATATCATCTCTACGCTGATGACACCCAAATCTATCTCTCCACCCCCCAGCTCTCTCCATCTGTCTCCTCACGCATTACCAACTTACTAGCAGTCATATCAGCCTGGATGTCACATCACTTCCTCAAACTCAACCTATCCAAAACCGAGCTCATGATATTTCCTCCCTCAGGTGCCACTTCCCCTGATTTCCCTGTCAATATCAACGGCTCAACTATCAACCCATCTCCCCTCGCTAAGGTCCTAGGTGTAATCTTGGACTCTGAACTAACCTTTCGACCCCACATTCTATCACTATCCAAAGCTTCCTTCCTTCCTCAATCTCCGCAACGTCTCCAAGATACGCCCCTTCCTAACCAATGTCACCACAAAGCTTCTAATCCACTCCCTGGTCATCTCCTGCCTCGACTACTGCAACTCCCTCCTCATTGGTTTACCTCTAAATAGGCTATCCCCACTTCAGTCCGTCATGAACAAAAGGTGTAGAAATTGCGCCAACTCAAAAATAAGTGTAGTGAAGCAGCCGACACAACAAACTGACTGTTGTAAGTGTATAGAGGTGATAATAGAGTGTGGCGCTAACAAGTGACAGAGTGCATGTTATTGGTCAAATAACGGTGATATTTAAAAGGGAGGTATCACGTCCTGAAGTGTATACCTATAGTGTTAGTGATAAATATTATGGAAAGATAAACTATCCATATAAAGCACTATCAAAAAATAAAACCACAAAAATAAATACAATATGGAAGCTCTAAAAAACAATAAAGAGTGGGTATACGAAAATACGTGTAGGTGATGAATGGTATATCCTGAACCTATGTATCAATTAAGTATAAATAGTGTATATAGGATAACACATTCTAGAGTGACACAAAAAATACAATGTAATAAATATACAAAATATCAAAGTGTACTGTGTGTATGACTTAGCACAAATTGTGTTCATCAGGGCAAAGCCAGGATATGGGCACATAAGTCCATAAAGAGGTGATTGTATATGAATACTGGAAATCCATTAATAAGTAATTGGGGTGCTTTCAATTAATCCTATGACAGTCTAAAAACAAGCGGTCTTTATGTAGGGTAAATATGAGCCGTTTGAAAGGATCCTTAATTGGAGATGAATTCTTCACTCATTACGATGGTATCAACCCAAAGGGAGTCCGTCATGAACGCTGCTGCCAGGCTCATCCACCTCACAAACCGCTCAGCGTCTGCTACACCCCTCTGCCAATCCCTCCATTGGCTGCCACTCAGTCACCTAATTAAATTCAAGATACTAACTATAACTTACAAAGCCATCCACAACCTGGCCCCCAGCTACATCTCTAACCTAGTCACAAAATACCAACCTAATCGTTCTCTTCGCTCCTCCCAAGACCTCCTGCTCTCAAACTCCCTTGTCACCTCATCCCATGCTCGCCTTCAGGACTTCTCCAGAGCCTCCCCCATCCTCTGGAATGCTCTACCCCAATCCGTCCAATTTTCTCCTACTTTATCCACTTTCAGACGATCCCTAAAAACTCATCTCTTCAGAGAAGCCTATCTGGCCCCCACCTAACAACTGTACATTTATCTTCTCAATCAGCACATCACCCACAGTTATTACCTCTTGTATCTCTTGACCTTCCCTCTTAGATTGTAAGCTCTAAGGAGCAGGGCCCTCTGATTCCTACTGTATCAAAGTGTATTGTATTTGTACTGTCTACCCTCAAGTTGTAAAGCGCTACGTAAACTGTTGGCGCTATATAAATACTGTATAATAATAATAATAAAACTCCGGTACATATGGAACACACATGCGGGGAATACCCAACACGTTTTGAAATATGTTCTTCTTCCCCTGAATGCAAAATATTTTTTTTCCCTCTGGCATTACATGAGTACCCCCCCACTTGGCTCGCTCCCTTCCAGTTGCTGGATGGCCTGACCCGCCCCAGACATGGGGCCAGGCTATTCCCCACTCGACGCAGGGGGACCGCCCCACAGGCGGCGTCCCCACAAGCGGAAGATCCAGGTCGATCCTTCGACCTGGGTCTTTTCCGGTTCCTGCGTCGCAGGCCTTCGGCGCGGGCCTTAGGCGCGGGCCTGGGTCCCCGCCCCTATGTGCTACACGTCACCGTGCCCAGAGGTATACACACGCTCCAGCCGCGGTCTCCATGGGGGGTGATGTGCGCGCCCCAGGCTTGGGGGGTGTCTACCTCTGCACCCATTGGCCATGCTCGCAACCTACTGTGAGCCAGGCCATCCCATTTAAACACACACACTTGCCAGTGACCCCTAGTGCTCCTCTCCAGTCTGCACGTCTACCCCCTGACACTGCAACCACTCCTGGGACCTGTATCAGGTAAAACTCCCCCCATGCATGTGCCATCTGGTGTCTACTGCTTGGCAGCCCCAGACCCAGATTTACCCCATCTCACCTCAGTCTGCCTGGATCTTACTCTTTTATACATGTACTCCTTTATATATTTTTTCTTCCAGGTTTGACACTCTGAGCCTCCCCCCGGTTGGCACCGACGCTGTGTTCCTTCTGGACACCCCCTCAGTTCATACTCCTGTTACAAGGCAGTCCCACTTACCCTGCCTCCACCAGTGACCTCTTCCACACCGGGCCTCACTTTGCCTCAATGCTAGGACCCCCCACAGTGGGGTATCGCCAGGGCCCCCTCTCTCCCCTCCTCCCAGGGTCGGCTCCCCCTTAACACCGGACAGGACCCTGCCCATATGGCACATGGCATCAACCACCTGTTCCAGGTACCCTCCGTATTTTTTTTTTTTTTCCTTCTACCATTTTCAATCCATGTTCCATGTATGTGGGACAAATGCTACCCATTACTCCAGGATGCCAACAGGTGTATACAACCTCACCCTGACCCTCCCATACCCCTTTGTCTTGCAGATTGGAGTTTCACCCCAGGACCTCCCACCACACCAAGTGGTGCCTTCTGACGCCCCCTGTTGGGGAATACCTCCCCTGGTAGCTCCACTGGGACACGGTTCACACGGCCTCCCCAATCTGGACCAGGAGCGAGCACACATTTAGTATTCAGTGGTGATATGTCCCTCCCAACCCCCCTTCCTTGAATGTTTTTAATGGATGCAGCATACATATATCCTTCCAAGCAATACCATATGGTCAGTACTTACCGTTTTTTTGTCTTTACCAGTATGACCACATCTTTCTCATGTTGATTATGATTTTTGAATGTTTTACATCTGGCTCATAACTGTCTTTTCAATTATAGACATACCTCTGTTTGTGTTGATTCCAATCAGACACCCCTGAAGAAGATCATATTTCAAAGCGCGTCGGGTACTCCCTGCATGTGTGTTCCATATGTACCGGAGTTCCATGATTGTAAATCTTGGTGTATTGTACTGCACACATTTTTCTGTATTGCAACTGTTTTTTGTCGTTACCATGCATCCTGTATATTCCCCTGTACTTTTACCTCATGCATTGTAGATTTTTTAGGTCTACACACAATAAATACCTAACTTCATTGAAAACATCATACTCTCTATACTCTTCTTTACTCCAGAGTAGGTCTCCTTTTAAAGTCCCGCAAGAGGAACAATTTTCCATTTGCTCAGATTCATTGGGATGTGGGTCACCCTACCCTATAGACCAACTTAGCACCCCCCCTTGTTTCTAGTCTATGTGAAGGGGAAAGAGAAACAGATGAAAGATTATGAATCACTTTCTCCCATATTTCCCCAAAAAATGCTTCCCATTTGTCCTTAGATCTGAGGAGGGCAAATGTAATTAATAAATGGGCATATAGAGAAGATATCAGGCCTTTGCTATTGTTTGAATGAATCACTGTATCTATTATCCCAATTTCATCAACCATTGGCCCAGATGCCCCAAACTAAACCTGGCTGGTTGGCGCAATTGTAAATATTGATAAATTGATTAAATATTGATTAAACTCCTCCTGTGACTGGAGAAATGATTTTTATCAATTCCCGAGTATAACAGCAAAGCTTGCTGCCTTCTAACCACAAAAATACTGCAGTTTCATACATTTTGGGAGTGTTTCATTCTCCCAAATGGGAGGTGACTTTGTATTGTTGGTTAATTGAAATATTCTTTTGAATACACTCCCACACATTCCCTATAAGATGAATGGTAGGATACAGTATTTAGAATCAGAGGCAGCCAGTCCATTAGGGGCGCACGGGCACCGCCCCCTTTTTCAATGCATCCGGCCCCCATAAAGGACTCCGGATGCATGAATTTCAATCGGTGTGGGGTGTATTTTTTAAGCACGTCATTAGAGCCAGAGGCTCCAATGGGCTTTATAAAAAGGTGGGCTCGGCTCACAGAGCACTGTGGACTGAGCCCACCCAGTTGAGTGACAATAGCGAATGAATATGCGCTATTTTCACACTGATTCTCCTCTCGGCCAATCGGGGATTGGCTGAAAGGAGAAGCGTTCTGATTGGCCACCGAGGAGGAGGGAAGAGAGGGAAGCCACTCTGATGCCCGCAGAGGAGAGCAGGGGAAGGGGAAGCCATCCATGATACCTGCCGCCCGGGTGAAGCGCTGCCTGCTATAGATGGGGTAAGTGCTCCGCACCCGACCGACCAACCGGACCGGGGGAGGGGGGGGTGTTTTGTCGCGGGTTACCTGACTGACCGGGGGGGGGTGGCTGTGGGTGCACTGTTTAGCTAGGATGCCAAAATGCATTGACAGGGAATTGGGAGTGATAGACCACCCAGATCCTTAGGATGGTGGACTGTTATTAAGATATTCTAGGTTGCTTCCTCCTCCAAATTAATTCCTGAAATATAGGCACAAATTGTGTAAATAAAAACAACTGGGGCATCCAAACCATTTTGATCAAATTAATTTACTTATAACAAATAAAGGATGTGTATACCAGGTTAGATATTTTGACCTAAATATCTGCAGAAAAGGGGAGACATTAGTCTCTATGTATTGATTAACAGAGGAAGTGGTATGAATTCCCAAATAAATAATCTGTTGTACCACCTTTAAATTAGATAAGGAGCCTTCTAATTTTTCTGTAAGCATGGGAGAAGCATAGATTTCTCCCAGTTATCAATCAGGCCTGAATATACCTCAGACTCATACAAAAGACACATAGTACATAAAAAGAGAGGTGGTTTTGTAACTTTCTGACCAAAATAATAAAGTTTCATCAGTATACAATGCTACTTTCTCCTCATCATGTCCCTCCTAAAACCAAAAATTGCAGAATCTTGCCTCACCCATGCTGCAGTTAGCATCTTTAAAATCCCTATTCTTTGTTTATGTTTTCTGCTAATTTTAAACTAAGCATATGTAGGACTAGGGATGGACTGAATGCACCTGGGTTCCGTTTGTGGTGGGTTCACAGTAGATATGTGCAATTAGTTTCGTTCCGAATTAGTTTTTCAACAAATTTCGACAAAATTTGTTAATTCTGAAATATCCGAATGAACAAAAACCCGTGTAACAAATTTTTCCGAATATTCGTAAATTTGAATAGTCGAAAATTTGAAAATTCGGAAATTCTAAATTCGAAAACCCGAAAATTAGAAAATCTGAAATAATAACTAACTAATAATAATTTAACTATTACTAATTATTAAATTATAGGTATTGGAATGTCCTTTCAAATGTGGCTGTTGGTGAACGTAACGAATACGAATTTATCCAAAGGTACGAATTATCCGAAATAACGAATGCCGTATCTAAACGAATGGAACGTAACAAATTAATAGTAATAAATAATAATAATAACTTATTATTAATTTGTTACATTCCATTTGTTTTGATGCGGCATTTGTTATTTCGGATAGTTCGTAACTTTGGATAAATTCGTATTCGTTACGTTCAGCCAAATTTGGGAGAAAATTCCAATACCTATAATTCAATAGTTATTTAATTGTTAGTTAGTTAGTTATTCTTTTGAATTTTCAGATTTTTTTCCCCTATTTTTGGATTTTCAAATTTTTGAATTTTCAAATTGCGATCATAACAAATGACCGGAAGAACAGAAAAAAATAATGAAACGAAAATGAAAACAAACACATTTTTCAGCAGCGCACATGTCTAGTTCATGTCTAGTTCACAGAACATGGCTAAAGTTCAGGTAACTAATCCAAACCCCACTAAAGTAAATGGAAGTAGAGTTTTTAAAGAACAATAATAGCCGTTATCTCAACCTTTGAGATAATATCTTTCAGAGAATATCTGTTTCTTAACATTTTTTTCAGTAAAGGCGCCCTTTAAAATTATGGACAGTCTCGAGGCACTCCATTCTAAAACAATGGCGGTGTGTCCATAAGGGGGCACAGGCACCGCCCCCTCTCTCCTGCATTGCATGAATCTATCTATGGCCACCACTGCCACCCCCTATTCAGGCGCCTGGCCCCTTTTCGGGCGCCTGAATCACAGTATTTTTTTGAAGCACCTAATCAGAGCCATAGGCTCTAATAGGCGACAAAAAAGGTAAACAGTGAGCACCATGTAGAAAACACCTGTCTATTTTTACATTCCTCCACCCTCCGGTTAAATTTACCTCAACTACCTCCCACCCGCCGTATAGGGAAATGGTGGTGGGCGGGATCCTCTCTCGCTCCAGGGCGCCCGCAAGGGCGCGCAGCTTGGTGATAACAGGCACTGTGTCCCTAGGACATGACATGACCCCAACCTTGGTAAAGAGCCGATGTTGCAGCTCTTTAAACATGTGATCGGCCTTGTCCAATTACAGCTGATCACATGTAAATGCAGAAGTTTATCAGCTCTCGTTGCCTCACACTGACAGAGTGTGAGGCGAGGAGAACCGATCAGCGGCATCTCCTTGCAGGGGAGACTGTACAGGTAATCAGGGCACTGATCATCAGTGCTCTGATTACAGTGCTGCCCCAACAGTGCCCAGCAAGTGATGCCAGTCTGTGCCCATCAGTGACACCAATCAGTGCTCATTTCTCATCAGTGACACCAATCAGTGCCACCCATCAGTGCGGCCTATCAGTTCTCATCAGTGCTGCTTATCAGTGCTCATCAGTGCCGCATATTAGTGCCTCCTCATCAGTGCCACCTAATTAGTGAAACAAAGAGAGAAAGGGAAAACCAGTACTGCTGAAGCAAAAATGGACAATGAAACATGAATTCTAGTCACCTTTATCCTGTGTACCTAAGTATGGTATTGTTGCTGTAGCCAAACAGACCTAACATACAAAAAAGGTGGAGGCATTCCCTGGTAATGCTACCAGGATCCACAAGCGGCTACTTCTGCAACAAAAAGTCAAGGTCTAAATTAGTTCTATAAAATTACAAAGTTTATTAGGCTCAATACGGGCAAAGACATCATAGATTTAAAATGTGAATTTGAATAAAGATACAGTTTCATACAGCATACTTCTCAAGGTTCTCTTCAAAAAAATAGATTGCTCGAGAAGAATGATATTATGAGAACATTCAAAAACAGGAAAAACACACATGTAAGACAATACACAGAAAAACAATCAACAAACCAAAACACAGAAAGTCCGGACGTCAGCCAACCATTTACGATGAAACTGACATGCGACAAAATCGCATCAATGCTCTTGCAGCATGTGGAGGAAAAACATGGGAAGGAATTCCCAATTCCAACAAGGAAAAAATAATACCCCCAAATCATGAAGTAACTCTATTGGTCAATGTGGAAAGTGCACAAGAAATGACACTTGCTGACTGATAACTTGTTATTGCTGAGTTTAGTCAAATAGTGTGCCCTTGATTAGTGGATCAAAGCAGCCCTGGATAGATAGAATTCATATTTTGTCTGTGGACATAACGTGGTTCCTGCTGATTTATGATTAATGTAATACTGTTCCAAAAAGGGACAAACAGAGTGGTTTTGGTAATAAGAAGAAATAACCCAGCTGTCTTACACAGGATTAAAAGGGCAACGTTCCATATCCAGAAATGTAAAGAATAAAAAAAAAATAAAAATAATAGTAACTCAGCATATATCCAGCTGTGAACTGATTGCATTTTCAAAATGCTGGTTAGTCTGTTTTATCCAATACTATTGTGCAAAGTTCTAATAGCTTTCTAATTGGGCAATCAGGCAGCTTTTATATCATCCAGTCTTTTCCAGCAATCACTGACCTGTGATTCAGGGGAGAAAAGGAGGAGTTGCTTCCATACATTACCACATCGTTCAGAGTCATTATGGTTGTGTCTCGTTCAGTCCTTGCACGAGCTGGGGTCCTACCATATCGGTGCCTCCGTGATGCCTCTCATGCGGTGGGACAAACCTGTCCTTCAGAACTGGGCTGCTGGGTCCTCACAATTTGCCATGTCACTCGTGCGGTGTGCACTCGTGCACACATAACTCTTCGGGTGGATGTAGAGCTAGTGTCTCCTACCCCCCCAGTATTGTTTAAATGGGGCATATAGTCAGCCGGCATCACGTGACTGCTGTGATGTCAACGCGTTTCGCTAGATGATTAGCATAGCTTCGTCTGGACTAAACCACCTAATTAGTGCCCTTCAGTCCTGCCTCATCAGTGCCCATCAGTGTCCCCTCATCAGCGCACATCAGCGAAGTAGAAAAATTACTTATTTACTGTACATAACTTTCTATAAGAAACTAAGAAAAACTTTTTTCCCCCAAATGGTTTTTTTTTTTAGCAAAAAATAAAAGACCCAGTGGTGATTAAAGAACACCAAAAGAAAGCTCCGTTTATGTGAAAAAAATGATAAAAATTGAATTTGGATACAGCATTGCATGCATACTTTACCATGATAGCAAATGGAACAGTTCAGGTAATTGACCACCAGAGCAGGTGGAAATTGCACCAACAGTTCAGCTGCTGATCAGTGGAAAAGTCTTTATAGACGATTGCTGCTTTAAAAAGCATTTGTCTCCTTTCTCCAATATGCTTGTGGTTGATGTCAAGGCAGGTGCGTTACCAAGCCTGTCAGTCCAACATTCCATAACTAACAACAATGTCCATATATCCCATCATAGATTTCTGAACAGTTAAATCCCTAGTGACCTGGCTTAACACTAAAAGGAAAAACTCAGCTTTTTCGTTCAGGGTATTATATTGTTACAGGAACACCAACCCCTCATCTACCACCTGAATTTCACCTTACTTTGTATCTAAACTAAACAATGTCCAACCATAAGCCCAACTTAAAACTGCTTAATGTCTATGTTTCCTCTGGGTACTCCGATCTTCTCCCACACTAAAGATATTCTGGCAGGCTAACTGGCTCTTGTCTACACTGACCCCAGTATGTGTGTACATCTTACCCATACATATATGTCACCATACTCTACATGCCAGTCCCAAACTCATGCATTGAGGAAAACCAAACGTGGGAACCTGGCTTATTTCAAAATAATTTACCATGAAAACTCAATCAAGTGTATTAAATGTGGTGGCCAAAGGATCACTGAGTGACAGATAAAACAATGTATATATCACTATTTAGAGCACCTTATTTTGAAGGACTTGCTTTAAAATTTGCAATCATTGCAGTCAAACCCCACTTCTGGTACCAAGTGTTTTTTCATGTTTTTGGGGTTGTGTTCTATATGTGCAAAGAGAGATCACAAAGAGATTAAGTATAACATTTATTAAAAGTAATGACAGATACAGATAAAGATTAAGAAAATATAACAAGAATACTTAACTAATGATGCTGTTTGAATGAAGTCCCCTGCACATGCAGCATGGAGATTTTCAGATCAGATGCTTGTATGATTGCAAGCTCTGGTGTGAGACTAACCTATTCCCGTTTGGACTGTGGTAGATACAGGCTAGTATGTGAGTAAATGACCAATCAAAGTTGTTTGGACAATTATCTAATCTTTTAAGGGGTATAGTGGGCTCGGTCATCCTGCAGTCCTCAAGTTTAACATTAGTAAGGTAAAACTATATATAATATATATATATATATATATATATATATAACTTTATATGGCTCCTTGACCAGGATTTGGAGGCTTAAAATTCATTAGTGAACCAACAATAATAAGGAAATATAAAATATACAGTTTCCCCAACAGAACTGCAGTTTCAATTAGAGAAACACCTTGAAAGAGAAATACTGGGGATCCCATATTTGATGTATCTCCCCTTTGTCTTCTTGTTTATAACTCCTTTTTTAGTTATGTATTCTCATATAATTATTGTGGTTGTCTGGAGTGCCAGGAGGTGTAATGTGCAAATTAGTTCCTTTGACTGATCTGAGTAGGTACTAAAACGAAAAATTGTTATCAAATACTTATCGTAATTTTCTTCTCCTGGCCCATCCTCACGTCAGCATACAATGGTTTAACACCTCCTTTGGAGCCCCACATGACCACCTGTTCCAAGTTGAATAAAAGACAGTCCCTTCCCCAATTAAGATGTTTGATAACCTAGCCTGCGACAAGCCACTAGGGAGGGAGTCCTGTGCTAACGTGAGGATGGGCCAGGAAAAGAAAATTACGGTAAGTATTTGATAATAATTTTCCATTTTCCTGGCCCACCTCACGTCAGCACACAACGGGATATACCAAAGCCAATATAGGGTGGGAGAGAACCAATGAAAAGAGACACTGACAATCAAAGAAAAGCTGCTAAAGCAAGAAAGAATGGATCTCTCTTGTCGCAAACTTGCTGACCGTATATTTAGTTTGTAAGGTTGAATGAAGGCCGCGCCAGACCTTCGAGTTAGCCCTTACCTATATCTTCTGAGCAATCGTGGCATAACTGCCCCAAAGGCTGCCACCCCTCCAGTCAAATAGGCTTGCAATTGTTTTAGAGCAGAAAGGCCTACTTCCTGCATGCCAATCTAATCACCCTGGTAACCCAAGAGTGGATGACTCTTGAGGGCCTGGTGGCTAAATGAAAAGATTGTACACTTTCTTCTTTTGACCAAGTACACAGTTAATAACTTGACCATGTGTAAGAAAACTGAAGTCTTCCTGCTGTGGCCCTAGTGACCCTCATGTGAAAACTCGAAGGGACTACCTCCCAGTTTTTCTGGAAACTGGATACCACTTTAAAATTAAACTTTGGAGATAGACGTGGTATCCCGATCTCTGGTAAAAAAGAAGGAAGAAAAGACACCAAAGGGCCCTTGCAGGAAAGTGTTGAGATTTTCAACATTCTTAGTTTTACAATGAGGTACTTCAATGGAAATGAAACTTATTAGAGCAAAGGTGCTCTCAGATCCAAGCCTAAGTCTCACAGAGGGAACAAGGATTTCACCCAAGGTCATATATAGATTATCATCGTGAAGAAGCATCTGGTCACTGGCTTTTGCACCCAACTGAAGCCTATGAAAAGATAAAGTAGAGATCTGTACCTTAAATGGCGTTGTATGCCAGACTAACCTCTAGAGCTGACTATAAAATGTCAAGGATATTGGCTAGAGTAGGGAACACAGGAGAGAAAGCTTTTTCTGAGCAGACAAAACAAACTTCTTTCATATCCTCTCATATGTAGCGTTCATGGATGATCTTCTGGTCACCAAGGTCTGAACAACCTCAGATGAGAATCCCTGCACCTCTAGTGTAGCCTATTCCATAGCCAGGCTATTAAAAGTAGTCTCATTGGATTGGGGTGCTGTTACTGACCTTGCCATAAAAAATTTAATTTGACCAGAGACAAAGATCAAACAGAAAATTCCATGGCACTGTGAACCTATCTTGTATGACGGAGTCTTTGCATTGGTATTCTGTTGCAAATATCAAAAGCTGCATGTTCAGGGAAGTCTCTCTGAGAACTACTGCAGGAACACCCCATAGGGCCAATATTGGTATGAGGCACTTGTTGAAAAAATATTCTGCCTAACCGAACCAATAGTTGATTTTGCTTCCCTGGCAAAAAGACAAACCTTAGCTGACTGTAAGTGGTTCTCTGCACCACGAAAAGTCTTTTGCAAGATGTAACAAGAAAAGACTTTTGGTGTCCCCTTGTTCAGGCAATGTAGGCGACTACTGTCTTGTTGTCAACCTTACTCATGCCCCCTTGAAGATCCTGAAAGGCTTGAAATGCTAGAAAAGGCTTCCTTCCATTCAAGATACTTGGGGAGTCTGCGCTTCAATGCGCTCCAATGGCCTTACACTTGTTTCTTCAGATTGTGGACTCCCCAGCCCTAGAGACTTGCATCTGGCTTCAGAATCATCTTATCTGATGGGCTGAGAGGCATGCCTCTGAAAGAAGCACGGTGGCGTTGTCCACAATTCCAGTTCTTGTTGAATTTGTATAAGCACAAAGATTTTCTGATCCATAGACAGCCCAGATCATAGGCTAAAGAAGGCAAATTGAAACACCCTCATGTGCCACCTGAGCCAAGGTACCATCACTGCCAACAAGATCTTTAAAAAGATTCCTGGGGCTGTGCCATTTCTGTAAAATGCAGACACCTGAACTGGAAGTGACATCTGGCCACTGCAAATCTCACATGCCTCTGGCGCTCGGCATTGATTGGTACACGGAAGTATGAGTCGGCAGGTCGATTGACACCAACTGGTCCTCCTGCTGAACTGTCCCTGTGACTGTCTGCATGAACTCCATCTTGAACCTCTTGGTGTGTATGAACACATTTGATTCCTTCAAACTGAAACAGGCCAGAAGGCTCTTGCCTTAGGTACTAGAAAAACTGGGGAGAAAGGCCCCCAGATGATTCTATATTTTTGGCATCACTGGCATGATGGCCTTGTAGCAGTATAAAAATCTTGCAAACATTTTCTCTTCTGAGATCTGTTGGACATAAATTAAATGGATTCAGTGGTCAACTTTGGAATTTTCCATTGTACTCCCACCTGTCTTCTGGACCCACTGGTCTTTGATGATTGTCGTCCAAACCCTCCAGAAGGAAGCTAAAATCATTAACTTCACTCAGGCCCCCTGGCCCCAACTAAAAGAGACTGGTTGGACACATCTTCAAAAAGACTTTCCAGACATCTTAGCAGCTTGCTCTGGACTTGATTTCATGTCAAAAGTAACTTGTATGCCCCGTACACACGGTCGGATTTTCCGACGGAAAATGTGTGATAGGACCTTGTTGTTGGAAACTCCGACCGTGTGTAGGCTCCATCACACATTTTCCATCGGATTTTCCGACACACAAAGTTTGAGAGCAGGATATAAAATTTTCCGACAACAAAATCCGTTGTCGGAAATTCCGATCGTGTGTACACAAATCCGAAGGACAAAGTGCCACGCATGCTCAGAATAAATAAAGAGATGAAAGCTATTGACCACTGCCCTGTTTATAGTCCAGACGTACGTGTTTTACGTCACCGCGTTTAGAACGATCAGATTTTCAGACAACTTTGTGTGACCGTGTGTATGCAAGACAAGTTTGAGCCAAAATCCGTCGGAAAAAATCCTAGGATTTTGTTGTCGGAATATCCGAACAAAGTCCGACCGTGTGTACAGGGCATCAGACACCTCCACTGTGATCTGTTAAATCTGCAGCCTTTCATATAAGGTTTGGCCTCCTTTAACCTTCTGAAGTTCAGTAGGCTTGAGTGAAGGATGGCGGCTTCCTTTTACTAGTCTGTGGCCACAGTCCAGACCTTTCCTCCTGTCATTCGCTTAATTGCGTTGTTCAGTGCTCGGCCAAACAATAACCTCCCATTATAAGAAATGTCGAAGGCTTGTGTAGATGTTTCGCCTGCCCTCCAGTGGCGTAACCTCATAACAGTGAGTGAGTGCGCCAGCGCTTGCACTAGGTCTATCAAAAGCACCAACCAAAAGTCAATTGCCAGGTTCCACTCTTTCCAGAAACTGTGCCAAATCTTGCAGTTTCCAGTGTTGAATGTAGTGCCATTTCTAAAGTTTAAATATTAAAGTTAACGCTATTGCTGGTTGGCAGGAAAAATCTGTCACTGTATAGAATCTGTGCAAGCCTGATGGCCAGAAAACCACAATTTCCGCATTCCAGATGTGTTTCTGCATGAATGTTTTTGATGCATTCTCAATGCATTTTGCCACTTTCCAGATGTGTTTCATACAGAAACAATGCAACATTCTACTTTTGTTGACTGCACTAGAATGCACTGTACTGGTGTGAACTAAGTAATTTGAATCAAAGTAAAACAGTGTTTAAGCATTCTTGATGCAGAAAAAAAACGCACTGGACTGCATCTGGTGTGAACAAATCCACTTTCTCATCCATAGGATCTCTGAAGGCAACCGAGTTATAAAAAGGCAAAGTCACTTGCTGCTTCAAACACTAGAGGGAAGCATCCACCCCTGGAAGTGCAGTGCATAAACATACATCAGCCATCTTATATGGATAAAGCTTAGAGAACCTGTTACTGTAAATTGGTCTCCTGACGAGGTCTCTGTCATCCTTCATTAACAAGCGATTTACACTCTATACTTATGGGAAAAGACCATCCTTCATCAACCAGCACTTTACGCTCTATCATTGTGGGAAAAGACTATCCTTCATTAACAAGTGCTTTATGCTCTATTATTGTGGAAAAGACCATTCTTCATCAATTAACCCCTTACGCTCTATCATTATGGGTGTTGCTTGTGGCGTGGATATTTGCAGCATACTTTCTGCTATAGCCGCCTTAATAGGGCTTAGAATTTTGCACAACACATATCCTTGTGATGCAACCTGTGCAATTTCATTTCTCTGCCACTGCAGACTGCACACAGGCCCAAAATGCACCCTGAGCTGGGTAAGGCATTTTCCATCATGCTGGCATAAACACATGTGCCAATTTGCTATCAATGCAAAAATAAGTTTTAAAAACGGACGTTTTTTCAGGAGCAGTGATTTTAATAATGCTTAAAGTAAAACAATAAAAATGAAATATTCCTTTAACCACTAGAGATCCGCGCTATAGCCGAATGATGGCTACAGTGCGGACCTGCTTTGCCGGGACTACTTCTATTGACGTAGTCCCATGCACGAGCGGCTTGCTCGCCCCCTGCAGGGCGCGCACGGTGCGCTCTGTGATCAGCGAGTCTATGAGACTTGCCTGATCACAGATCAGAGTAAGGGGTCGATCCCGACCCCTTACCACATGATCAGCTGTCTGTCCAATGACAGCTGATCATGTGACATCAACAGAGCCGGTAATTGGCTATTTTTTCTCCTTGCGCTGACAGCGTGAGGAGGAAAAAAAAGACAATCACCGTCGGCCGTGAGAGGGACATCAGTCCCGATCACGGAGATCTGCTGCCAGATCACCAGTGCCCACCTGTGCCCCCTGCCAGTGTCACCTTGCAGTGCCCACCAGCGCCACCCATCAGTGCCCACAGTGCCACCCATCAGTGCCCACAGTGTCACCCATCAGTGCCCACAGTGTCACCTACCAGTGCCCATCAGTGCCACCCATCAGTGCTGCACATCAGTGCCATCTACCAGTGCCCATCAGTGTCACCTACCATAGCCCATCAGTGCCACCCATCAGTGCCGCCCATCAGTGCCACCCATCAGTGCCACCTATCAGTGGTACCTATCAGTGCCCATCAGTGCCACCCATCCATGCCACCCATCAGTGCCACCCATCAGTGCCACCCATCAGGGCCCATCAGTGGCCATCAGTGCCGCCTTATCTGTGCCCATCAGTGCCGCCTTATCTGTCCCCATCAGTATCGCCTTATCTGTGCCTATCAGTGCTCCTTAACTGTGACTATCAGTGCCGCCTTAAATGTGCCTATCCGTGCCCATCAGTGCAGCCTATCCGTGCCCACCAGTGCCGCCTCATCAGCGCCTATCAATGAAAGAGAAAAATCACCTATTTGCAAAATTTTATAACAAACTATGAAACATGATTTTTTTTTCAAAATTTTCCATCTTTTTTTGTTTGTTTAGCAAAAAATAAAAATCCCAGCTGTGATTAAATACCACCAAAAGAAAGCTCTATTTGTGGGAAAAAAATGATAAAAATTTCATTTGGGTACAGTGTTATATGACCGCCCAATTGTCATTCAAAGTGCGTCAGAGCTGAAAGCTGAAAATTGGTCTGGGCAGGAGGGGGGTTTAAGTGCCCAGTAAGCAAGTGGTTAAATATCGAGCCTGGGGGTGTCCTTAGCAAGCCTGTAAAGTAGTGCATTTTTCCCGTGTTTAGAAAAATACCACAGCAAAATGACATTTCTAAAGGAAAAAATGTCATTTAAAAACTACTCTCAGCTGTAATGTATTGTCGGGTCCCGGCAATATAGATAAAAATACAGTCAGGTCCATAAATATTGAGACATCGACACAATTCTAATTTTTTTGGCTCTATACACCACCACAATGGATTTGAAATGAAACGAACAAGATGTCCTTTAACTGCAGACGTTCAGCTTTAATTTGAGGGTATTTACATCCAAATCAGGTGAACGGTGTAGGAATTACAACAGTTTGTATATGTGCCTCCCACTTTTTAAGGGACCAAAAGTAATGGGACAATTGGCTGCTCAGCTGTTCCATGGCCAGGTGTGTGTAATTCCCTCATTATCCCATTTACAAGGAGCAGGTAAAAGGTCCAGAGTTCATTTCAAGTGTGCTATTTACATTTGGAATCTGTTGCTGTCAACTCTCAATATGAGATCCAAAGAGCTGTCACTATCAGTGAAGCAAGCCATCATTAGGCTGAAAAAACAAAACAAACCCATCAGAGAGATAGCAAAACCATTAGGTGTTACCAAATCAACTGTTAGGAACATCTTTTAAAAGAAAGAACGCACCGGTGAGCTCAGCAACACCAAAAGACCCGGAAGACCACGGAAAACAACTGTGGTGGATGATTGAAGAATTCTTTCCTTGGTGAAGAAAACACCCTTCACAACAGTTGGCCAGATCAAGAACACTCTCCAGGAGGTACGTGCATGTGTGTCAAAGTCAACAATCAAGAGAAGACTTCACCAGAGTGAATACAGAGGGTTTACCACAAGATGTAAACCATTGGTGAGCCTCAAAAACAGGAAGGCCAGATTAGAGTTTGCCAAACAACATCTAAAAAAGCCTTCACAGTTCTAGAACAACATCCTATTGACAGATGAGAAGAGTATGGAATAGGAAAGGAACTGCTCATGATCCAAAGCATACCACCTCATCAGTGAAGCATGGTGGTGGTAGTGTCATGGCGTGGGCATGTATGGCTGCAACTGGTTCTCTTGTATTTATTGATGATGTGACGGCTGACAAACGCAGCAGGATGAATTCTGAAGTGTTTCGGGCAATATTATCTGCTCATATTCAGCAGATAATATTGCTCATATACGTTGCCCCCTCCTACCTTTGCTAATCTTCTGTGCCACTAACAGGTGTGGCAAGCTCATATTTGCACAAAATACAGGCGGTCCCCTAGTTACAAACATCCGACTTACAAACGACTCCTACGTACAAACAGAGGGAGGCAACAGGAAGTGAGAGGAAATCTACCCCTAGGAAGGGATATTCACTCCTGCAATGCCCCGTACACACGATTGGAAATGCCGCCAGCAAAACTCAGATGAAAGCTTTTGGTCGGAAAATGCAAACGTGTGTATGCTCCATCGGACTTTTGCTGGCGGAGTTCCAGCCAGCAAAAGATTGAGAGCAGGTTCTCTATTTTTCGGTCGGAAAAAATTCCTATCCGAAAATGCGATCATCTGTATGCAATTCCGATGCGCCAAAAATCACGCATGCACAGAATCAAATATGAGACAGAAGCGCTCGGTCTGGCAAAACTAGCGTTCGTAAGGGAGCTAGCACATTCGCCACGCTGCAAGTTATTGGATCTTTTAATGCGGCACATTATTTTGTTCTTTATAATGCTAGAAGAATAAAGTTGTTTTGCTGCTGATATTCACACAGAGTTCTCACAAACTTATTTCTTTATTATTTCTCTTGATCTCCTGAATAATCTTTTTTGTTTTTAAAGCCAGATCTCCATAATAATGTTTAGAATAATTTTTTTATAGTCATACTTTTTTATTTTTAATTAAAGTGGTGTTCCACCCTAAAAAAAAAATGCATGAATGTGCCTAAAAAAAATAAAAAAAAACATTTGGAAATTTTTTTTTAACTTAGCTCTAAATGGCTGTTGATAGGGGGTCCCTCGTAGTCTGCCTCTTTCAGTGCCTGGGCTAATGACATCACTTCCCCTCGACACAGGAAGGGCTCAGCTCTGCTCCCTCCCTCTTGTCAATCATCCCTCTTGTCAATCATCTGGGACCCAAATGACTGAGCGGCCAATCACGGCGCATGGCGCCGCTCGCGCATGCGCAGTGGGTGCCTGGCTGTTAAGCCAGAGACCGGCGCCCACAGTTGCAATGCCGGCGCCGCCGAATGGAGGGGGAGACGAGCGGGGCTTCGATCCCCCGCATCGCCGGACCCTGGGGCAGGTAAGTGTCCAATTAAAAGTCAGCAGCTGCAGTATTTGTAGCTGCTGACTTTTAATTTTTTTAAAAATGGGAACTCCTCTTTAAGATCACCTGTTTTTTGGTTTATTTTAAAACTATTTTCTAGTGATCTCCATCATTTTTTTTTTGGTGTGTCAGGTTTCCACAACAACATTATTATCTTGTATTTTTATAAAGCTCAAGGAGGTTGGTTGGTGTCCCTTGTTAATTAGACATTGTATTTTGGAAATGTACCTGCCTACTCACAAACAAATTGTCCTATTTTAAGAAAAACACATAGGAAAGTATTTTCATATAAAAAAAAACCATAAAAATATTCTGGCTCATAATAACAAAATAAAGAGGAAGGCAACGCTGGAGAAACTGCTTGAATTTGCGAAGCCTTTGTACCCCAGGGCACACATCAACTCTTTGTAAATTAAAATTGGTAGCCTGAGAAGTCCATATAATAGGGAGCACAATCTGGTCCAGGACTCCCAGAGATCACGAACAGCAGCAGATGACATATATGACCCCAGGCTGTGGTACTACAACAGCCTGCGTCTTCTGTCAGACCAGACTGAACCCAGGCCATCACTTTCTTGTCTTCCTTGCAGCCTTCCCTCCATGCTTCCCTGCAGCCTTCCTTGGAGGCTGTGGCTCTGGAGGTGGACTTGTGGCTGGAGGAGGATGGGCGAGCGCACCTAAGTGCATGTTCTCACTCATTTGAACCCTCAACCCCTTATGAATGGCCTCAAAAATAATCTTCTCACAGATGAGGCATTGGCCCTCCTCCATTTGCTGCAATTTGGCAGCTACATAGCAGCCATAGGCCTCTTCAGCATCAGAGGGGCTTTTCAGGGCCGCATTAGCCTCCTTAATGAGACCCAGTGCTGCCTCCTCCACGTTACTCCCCTTCCTGGCCCTTTTTGTTGGAAGGTGGAGGGGAGGCACCTGGGATTGGGTGTGGCTACTGGGCCCCACCACCTCCTGGCTGACACTTACCCCGCCTCCTCCTGTGTCCCACATTCCAGAGCATCCTCCTGGCTGAGACTTTCCTGTGTATGAAAAAGGGACATAGTTTTAGTTTTTGGTTCATCAATCACACACAATTTTCAGCTCATGACTGTTGCAAATTGAATGTTAATTAATAGAAAAGACTATCATTCTGAGCCCAGCATTTTTCATTCTTGTCACAATCATTTTTGGCCCCTACTGTCTATTGATATGTAAAACACTTTTTGTTAAATAATTCATTTGTTATCAATAATAACATCTAGTTAACAACAATAATTTTGGGACAATAAATATGTTAAAAAATACTATACCTGGCTCCAGCTGGGCTCCTCCACTTCTTCCAGGATGGAAGGCCCAGGTTGGTCCTCAGAAGCCTCAGCTGGGGTTGAGGGAGGGTTTGAGGGAAGGCTGGATGGAAGTGTAGAAAGTGATTCCCTGACTTCCATCTGGTCTTCCAGAAACTGCATCCTGTTGTAGTACCACAGACTGGGTACATACACATCCTCTCCTGCTGCTCCTGATCTCATGGATGCCTGGACTTTATTAAGCTCCTTCCTATACGTGCTTCTCCAGCCAACAATTTTCTTATCCACAAACTCGTTGTCTGCGTTGGGGACCTACGTCTTCACAAATTGCAGCAGTTTCTCCAGCGATGCCTTCCTAGCTGGTTTATTGGGATATAAGGGATTTTTAACCTCCCACAAATTATGCATATCCCTGTATTTGTCAATGAAATGGCCCATAAATTCAGGGTCTTTGAATTGTTTCATATTTGCTGCTAGACAAAATACAAGACAAAAACACTAATATCAGGCTAAACTCTCCTAATCTTATCCCAATATAGGCCTCAATCTCGAATCAGTATAGGCCACTGATGTCCGAAGTTAAAATGTTACCTTTGTTAGAACATTCGGCACTTCTGGTCCTCCTTCCTACCTCCCCGTCTCTTTCATCGCAGTGGGAGAGGAACATGGCAGAGACACAGCAGGTACATGATAATAGCAGTAACGAGGAGGAGGAAAACCCAAAGTCAGAAACGTCCCGATCCCAGAGGAGAAGATTTAAGGCCTCAAATATGGCCTTTGTAGAGATGGTGGAGATGGTGGACATCTTGAAGAGGGCCGACTATGATGGGAAGTATGGACCGTACCTAAACCCAAATGTGAGAAAGGCCAAGATCATAACTAAAGTTGTGAAAAGTCTGCACCAGAATTTTGGGGTACGATGATCCAAGGAGCAGGTCAGACCTCAAATTGAGGGAGCAAGATCAGTACAAAAGGATAAAGAAAGTGCTTCTAAAAAGTAATTAGTTGTTGTGTTTACCTATTATTATTATTAATTGCATGCTGCACCATGTGCTTTTCTTTACTGTTGTACAGTTTAAAATGGCAACTTTCAGGCTCGTGGGCACAGTAATCGTTCGCAGTAAACATTATTTGTTCACCAACTAAATACGATGTTTTAGGCAGATACAGAAAAATTACCACTTTAAAAAAAAAAAAAAAACATTTAAATAACCTTTTAATACATTTTAAAAGCCAAATTTGGAAGATACACACAGTGTGTCAACATGTGCTATCTGCCATCAGGGGATATCAATCATGTTTTGTGGGTGTAACCCCTTCCTCGCAACTCTAGTAGGTGAGAGGAAGGGGTTGCACCTCCAAAACATGTCCATTGATCCCCCATGATGGGAGATAGCCCATGTTGACATTAGGCATGGGATCAGGAGGGAAATCCCCATTTTGACTCCCAATTTGTGTGCATCTTCTAAATTTGGCTTTTACAGGGGTGACATCACCACATCTGATGAAGGCAATATCAACACATTTTTAACACTATAATGCCTGATATTGCCTTCAGTTTTTTAATGTTGAAATTTGTAAGTTCCTGAGTTGTGTATGTTATGTTTTGAAACATGCCTGTTTATGTACCAAAAAAATATTTTCAAGGTAAAAATTTATAAAACCAAGATGTTATTTTTTTACAAAAAAAGGTTTTACAACGCACATGTGAATGTGCACGGAGTAAAAGGTTTTATACTCAACAATGTGTGGCTTCTTCTTTCAATGCTCAATACCAGTTTTTGTATTAAGTTGTTGTTTTCAGTGATAATGGGTGTTATTTAAATAATGGAAAAAACACTTGGCACTACAAGTGCACTAGGAGAACCTAGGAGATAGATAAAAGAAACTCAAGCAGTAAATCAAATTCAAGATTTTATCATATAATTTTTTTTTTGTTTTGAAAATATTTAAAAATTTGCTGGCATAGCAATGGCCCCCCTACCTGTAAAATAATCGACATATTTTTGATGCACTTCACGGACGCTTTGGGGGGGCAAGCCAGGATGGCCAGCTTCCAGGGCCATCATTGTTGATTCATGAAGTCCGGCCTCAGGCCCAACTGAGGCTACATAATTAGTAGCATTTCACTTTAAAAAGTTGTGCAAGATGCAGCATGCTAACACAATGTGGTTAAGTTTGTACTCCGTCATATTTATAGCCATTAGAAATAGGCGGAACTGGCTGGCCATTATCCCAAAGGTGTTCTCCACGACTCTTCTGGCTCTGGTCAGCTGGTAATTAAAAACCCTCTTCTCCGGGGTGAGGGTCCTCTGGGGAAATGGCCTTATCAGGTGATCACCCAGACCAAACGCCTCATCAGCAATAAAAACAAATGGGAGTCCTTCCACATTCTTTTCCGCAGGTGGCAATCCCAAGCCACCACTCTGGAGACGTGTGTAAAACTCCATCTAGGCAAGGACTCCACCATCCAACATCCAGCCATTCTTCCCCACGTCCACATAGAGAAACTTGTATGTCGCTGACACCACCGCCATTAACACAATACTATGAAAGCCCTTATAGTTATAATAGTATGACCCCGAAAGGGGTGGTGGGACGATGTGGACGTGCTTCCCATCAATTGCCCCTCCACAGTTGGGAAAGTCCCAATGGTCGGCAAAGTGGGATGCTCCAGAGTGATGGCTTGCCGCATACAGGTGTCCTGCTTTGTAATATAAGGGAACAGCAAAGCCAACAGACGGTAAAAAACGGGGTCCGTCATCCTGAGAAAATTCCTGAAATCATCAGGGTTATTCTCCTGGATCTCACGCAGAAAAGGCATGTGAGAAAATAGGTCACGCTGGAGCAACCAATTTTTGGTCCATGAACTCCTGCCCACCCTGTTCATGGACTGGACTTGGGTCAAAGCAATAACCCCAACACCAAGCACCCGCATAGCACGAACTCTACGACGAGCAGGTACCTGCAACATGGCTTCAAAATAGACGGCTGGTCAGAACGAACTAACAGAACGCACTGAAAAACAGCAAGGCCTGTGAAGAGCGAGCTGAAAATCAGAAACGAGCGGACAAGAACGCACTGAAAAACAGATACAAACCCACAAGCACAAACTGAAAAGCACGAAAGCTGAAAAGCGCGAATTGTCTCTCACCAAACTTCTACTAACATGAGATAAACATAAGATTACCAGAAGGAGTCCAAAGGGTGGTGCACTAGCTATTGAACTTCCTTTTTCTAGTGCTGTCGTACGTGTTGTACGTCACCGCGTTCTTGACAGATGGAATTTGGTGTGACCGTGTGTATGCAAGACAAGCTTGAGCGGAATCCCGTCCGAAAAGCCATCATACCTTTTTCCGACCAAAATCCCGATCGTGTGTACGCAGCATAAGAGTTATTATGGAAAAAAGGTACCTCCACTAATGCTTTATCACCAAGGCTTGTTTCCACAACAACCCAAAATTTTCAAAATCCAAATGTCATTGGGACAGAAAGTGAAGTGAAATCTACCTGTTCCAACTTACAAACAGATTCAACTTAAAGGGGTTGTAAAGGTAAAATTTTTTTTTTTCAAAAATAACAAACATGTTATACTTACCTTCACTGTGCAGCTCGTTCTGCACAGAGTGGCCCCGAACCTGGTCTTCTGGGGTCCCTCGGCGGCTGTTTCAGCTCCTCCCCGCAAGCATTAACCACCTTAATGCGAGCTCCCTCGCATGGTGGTGAGTGCTTGCGGGCGCACTCCCGTGATACAGCCGGCGGCTATAGCCACTCGCTGTATCACTTGGCCCCGCCCCCCGGCGCGCCGCGTCATCGGATGTGATTGACAGCAGCGCGAGCCAATGGCTGCGCTGCTTTCAATCCATCCACTGCAGCCAATCAGCGACCAGGCTGAGCTGCAATGGAGATGACGAGAACGAGCAGCGGAGATTCGAGGCGTCAGGTAAGTAAAACGGGGGGGCTGGGGGCGGCGGTATTGTCAAAAGTTTTTTCACCTTAATGCACATAATGCATTAAGGTGAAAAAATTTTTACCTTTACAACCCCTTTAAGAACAAACCTACAGACCCTATCTTGTTTGTAACCCGGGGACCACCTGTATATGGAGAAAAGCATATTACCTCTCACCAAAAAAAGGTACACTGTCTCCTTAAGAGCCATCTGCCTTCATCCACTCACTTCAGAAGCAGCCGCAGGTGAGCCCAGGCAGCACTTCCAAAGGCAGACAGCAGACATAGTCAGAGTCTGAAACAAAAACCAATCCACCAAAGGGAGAGGCAATGATGACATTGCAGAGCTCTTATAATACCACACCTGTACAATATCAATGCTGTTTAAGCATCATTTTGCCCACGGCCCTGGCACAAAGGGCACCCAGTTTTTAGAAGCATTTACCTCCAGCATTCGGGGTCTTCCAACTCCATGAGAGGCTGAACAGCGGTGGATGCAGCAAACAAATGACTTACCAACTGCAATCGACAGGTGGCCTGGAGCATGATCAAAAAAGAACATCTTAGTTGGGGGAGGGGCTGTCTTTTATTTAGCTTGGAACAGGTGGTCATGTGGGGCTCCAAAGGAGGTGTTAACCCATTGTGTGCTGAGGTGAGGTGGGTCGGGAAATATCTTTGCTTCATTTGCACATATTGAAGCATTGTTGAGCAAACACATACTTTTGTCAGGGTTCTACTTAAAAAATACTTGTGATTCTGTACAATATATATATATATATATAAATATATATATATATATATATATATATATATATATATATATATATATATATATACATATATATATATATATATATATATATATATAAACATATTAGTATTTATTTTTAACAACTATTGTAAGCAGAAAAGGTTGCTGGCCATTTTTCTATTCAACTATTGTTCTTATTTTATTTTTCAACACCTGCAGGAACTAAGTAATTTAAATAATGACTAAAATATCTATGTTATCTTGACAATGAAAAATAATGCATGCATAGCACACATGCTCATGTTTTTGACCTATTTACTGGTACATTGTCACTGCAGATGTTTAAGGCACTCTTTTAATGATTATTACTTTTGATGGTTATGCAAACCTTCACAATTCAGGCTATGCACAAAGGACAACCAATTCCAAACCGCTGAAAGGCAAAAATAACATGAATGCAAAGAAATAGAGTTACACATCAAACACATTCAAAGGAAGAACACATTTTTGAACCATTAAAATAAGAGAGACTTTATCTGAGCAGTACATTTACTAGCGCCAAATGTATGTGATGCTGTATATTATTGGTCCTGAAAATGCATTGGCCATTTATTTATACTAAGAAATAAAAGCATATAATTTAGAAAATAAATGTATTTCTAAGGTTTGAATTTCACCACACATATGAATAACTGAAAGTGTTCAAATCCAAAACCAAAAATGTAATATATTGCAGCTTATCACTCTTTAAATGTGGTGGCTGTATTCATTTTTATTTTTCAGGCTATATTCTTTTATTTTCACCTGGTAATCTTGTCAGTAACAGACTTCATGTCTTAGGGTGACAATGCTTACTGTATCATTGGAGGAGCCACATTGTCTCCCCTAGGACAGAAAGAGGGACATGTACTAAAATTGTTGCACACAGAATCTAGTGCAGCTGTTCATAGTAACCAATCAGCTTCTAGATTTTATTGTCAAAGCCTCAGGCCGGGTTCACACTGGTACGACACAATAGTCGTACGACTGTGGATCAGACTTTGCCCTGCGGCTTGAAGTCTGACTTCAATGAACGGGGATCCGACTTTAATCCCGACAATGCAGGCACTTTGTGTCTGATATGAATCTTTAGGTGGAACTCTATGCCCAAATTAAAAAAAAAATGTCATGGGGTCCCCCTCCAAGAGCATACCAGGCCCTTTGGTCTGGTATGGATTTTAAGGGGAACCCCCACGCTGAAAAAAAACGGCATGGTGTCCCACCCAAAATCCATACCAGACCCTTATCCGAGCACGCAGCCCGGTAAGCCAGGAAAGGGGGTGGGGATGAGCGACCGCCCCCCCCGAACCTTACCAGGCCATATGCCCTCAACATGGGGGGGTGGGTGCTTTGAGGCAGGAGGGCCTTGTGCCCCCAACCCCAAAGCACATTGTCCCCATGTTGATGAGGACAAGGGCCTCTTCCCGACAACCCTGGCTGTTGGTTGTCGGGGTCTGCTGGCGGGGGCTTATCGGATTCTGGAAGCCCCCTTTAACAAGGGGTCTCCCAGATCCCGGCCCCCCATCCTATGAGAATGAGTATTGGGTACATTGTACCCCTACCCATTCACGTAAAAAAAAATGTCAAAAATAAAACACAGTACACAGGTTTTTAAAGTAATTTATTAAGGCAGCTCTGGCGTCTCTTCTGATTTCTTCACCCCTTTCTAGCTCTTCTGCCTCCTCCGCTGATGTCTTCTGCTTCTGCTGGTTCTTCTCCCCTCTCCGGGTCTTCTCTGCTGATGTCTTCTAGCCCTCTCTGGTTCTTCTCCCTCTGTGCGCTGTCTTCTGCCTCTGCTGGCATAGCAAATATTACATCAAGTGGTGAAGAGGGTCAGCATGGGGCCACCCTTAGGAGGACCAGGTGTAGACTTCATCCATGGCTAAAGATTCATAGCCATCAGTCTCACCCAAGAAATTTAGAGCCTACACAATAATCTTTGCAAAATGCTACAATGCTGTTTTGCAGCTGGTATGCCCTGGGGGACAGGTATCACAATGGGCCTGAAATTGTTTCAGCTAAAACAATATAGAATAATCTGTATTTTAGGTCAGTATTGTGCACTGGTACGCACAAATGCACGCAAATAGGTACATATGAGCATAAATATTTTGAATATTCATAAATTTTGCCTAAATGTATGAATTGTATGCGTGAATGCGCATACACAAAAACGCACATATAAGCGCAAATATGGGAAAAACAAAAGCCTGAAATTATGTTCATAAATGCTTATGCTCAAACATCAGTGCTTTGTGCAAGAGGACTTATAGTTAAATAATACACTCCAATGTCAAAGTTTTGAATTGAAGCTGCCTGGTGTCTGTCCTGTTTAAAATGTAGACAATTACATTTTTATTAATGTGTACCAAGTCAGTACAATATTTACTTACAGCTACAGCTTTACTTACAGCTACACGCTGTACTCCTTCAAGCTTTACTCACAGCTACCCACTGTTAGGGTGCCCACGTTGCCCAGGACAATCCCGCAATTAGCAGGTCTGTCCCAGGTCCCGGGCACCCTCATTACAGTACAGTGTCCCGGAATTGCCTCCTGGCCCTTGGACCGATCTGATGCCCTCTAAAATATCCCTCACATCGCTGCTGTCACTCACTGACAGCCTGTGGTGGACCCCTGGCTGATGAGACCCCTTTTACATGAGCCGTTGGCCCAGTGCCCAAATGGTTGCTAGCCACTGTCCGGCTCGCATCTAGCAACCAGTGACATCATAAGGAGGAGAGAGACAGAACCCCAGCATTCACAGCGGGGGAGATTTAACTTCCTCCTCTGTGCCCTCTGATTAGCTCCAGCCACCTCCTCCCTTCATCATTCAGCCAGCAGCATGCAGAAGTGCACAAAGGAGAGATGAGTTTTGTAGAAAGGCAAGTGAATCCAAAGCACTCACCATGGACAGATCAGGGTTAAAATCCTCAGTCATCTTTCCCTCAGCAGCCAGCATTCTGTGCTGAACTGTCAGCACTTCACAGGAGCTCCAAGTGTGTGTCAGCCTGGAGCTAGCACTGATAAGAGGATGGTAGGCAGATATGGGGTATACAGAAGAGGAGAGGACACTGACAGATGATATTACACCCTCGGAGGGATGGAAGGAGGACACATCCTTAGATATCAGAGCAGGGTTCATGCTGGGATGTGACCCCCCCAAAAGTGAATGACTACAGGTCCCAGCATGAACCCCTCAGAATTGAAGATGTGATCCCCCCATCAGTGAAGAACTACAGGTCCCAGCATTAGCATGGGAAATCTATGGGGTCACACCCTTAATTCTCAGGGGTCCATGCTGGTATCTGTAGTCCTTCAATTTGGGGGGAGGGGGGCATCACATCCTTAGATATCAGGGGTTCACGCTGGGACTTGTAGTCCTTCACTTTTGATGTGACCCCCCAAAAGTGAAGGACTACAGGTCCCAGCACGAACCCCTCAGAGCTGCAGATATGACACCCCCCGGCCCCTGCATAGGCAGAGTCACATCAGCAACCAGTGACGTGAGGGGCATTCACTTTCCAGGGACTCCAGTGTGTCGGACTGGTGGCAGGCTATAAGTGACAAGTGGCACACTGCATCTGGTGGCAGGCTACGGGTGGAAAGTGGCACACTGCATCTGGCGTCAGGCAATGGTGGCAAGTGAAACACTGCATCTGGTGGCAGGCAATGGGTGGCAAGTGGCACACTGCATCTGGTGGCAAGTGACACGCTGCATCTGGTGGCATGTGACACGCTGCATCTGGTGGCAGGCAACAGTGGCAAGTGACAAGCTGCATCTGGGGGCAGGCGACAGTGGCAAATAACAAGCTGCAACTAGTGGCAGGCAACGGTGGCAAGTAACAAGCTGTATCTAGTGGCAGGCAACGGTGGCAAGTGGCACATTGCCTCAGGTGGCAAGTGACAAGCTCAGGGTCCCCACTAATTCTGCATTGTGGTGAGTTGAACAATTTCATTATATATTACAATGTAGTACAACACCAGCCATTGGCCCGACAAATCACCCCTGCTGCCAAATTCCCCATCAACCCCGAGGCTACATTCCCCCAACCCCCCATCTTTTTTTGGGAAAGGGGGCAGGGGGGGTGTCCCTGAATGGAAGTTTGGAAATGTGGTCACCCTAGTCAGAATGTGTAACGGAAGTGACGTTATGTCGCCGCCATCTTGCTACACACTTAACCCCTTCACTGCCAGTGACATTTTTACAGTAATCAGTGCAATTTTATAGCATTGATCGCTGTAAAAATTGTCCGAAGTTTCCGTCATAATGTCACAGTTCCGATAAAAAACGCAGATCGCCGCCATTATTAGTAAAACAATTAATAATAAAAAAGCCTTAAAACTATCCCCTATTTTGTAGACGCTATAACTTTTGCGCAAACCAATCAATATTCGCTTATTGCGATTTTTTTTACCAAAATATGTAGAAGAATATGTTTTGGCCTAAACTGAGGAAAAAAAAGGTTTTTTTATATATTTTTTTGGGGATTTGTATTATAGCAGAAAGAAAAAAAATATTGTGTTTTTTTTTTCAAAATTGTCGCTCTTTTTTTGTTTATAGCGCAAAAAATAAAAACCGCAGAGGTGATCAAACAGACCACCAAAAGAAAGCTCTATTTGTGGGAAAAAAAGGACATCAATTTTGTTTGGGTGCAACGACGCACGACCACGCAATTGTCAGTTAAAGCAACGCAGTGCCAAATCACAAAAAGTGCTCTGGTCAGGAAGGGGGTAAAATCTTCCGGGGCTGAAATGGTTAATAAAGTCGACTTTACCATTTTTTTGGAGACACCTGAGTTTTAAGGATAGATAGGGATAGATCCCTTTGGAATATTCCATCTCCTCCATTATTTTGGTTTACACCTAGACTGTTGTGAGTGATTAAGGAGACTGGATGCACAGGCTCATGTATTCCATGGCATTATCATCATTGACGTTTTTTGGAGGATATAGAGACACAGCTTTTGAGATGTACTAGAGCATTATATTTATATCTTGCTATATATTTGTCACAATAATATACCTTTAAATATGTGGTTGTTTTTTCCTTTTTGTTGCTTTATTTTTAACAAAAGACTCTGTTGGCTTTAACAGCAGCCCAAGTATTCTTATAACCATTTTGCACCCCTTGAGCCTGCTGTAAGTAGAATTTTAGGCATTCTCTGCCATAAGAATTTCTAAATGGATGCGGAATCGTTCCTCGTTAACCTCCCTGGTGGTATGATTTTTGATGCTCAAAGCGGTACAATGTTTTGCATGGAAATTTGGCGTTTTATATTGTAGGCCTGTAATTTTTAGGAATAACACACTTAAATCTGTCCAAACAAAAGTCTAGTAGACATCTTGAGTATGGTAAAGTTTGAAACACGTAATCATAAATTATAAAATAATAAATAACTATAAATAATTATAACAAATAATAATATAATAATAATAATAATAATAACATTATTCAATAATGTAATCAAATCAAAAACACTGAAATTTGCTCAGTTGCAGAATTGTCGCTGTCATTACTTTCAGTGTTTGATGATGAATTTCCCCACAAATCACTATCGCTCAATTCTGCAAGTCATTCTAATTTATTATCGCTGTTTTCTAGCTGGTCTAAAACGGCTTTTTATATAAAGGGACGCTTTTTGGTTGCTATGGACAATCTCCAGTTTCCAGGCAGAAAGAACAGTATATATAATATAAAACTTCATGCAGGGCACTGGACAAACCACTAGGGACAAAAGGGAGGTGACATTATTTGATACAGTAATGTAATCTGTAAGATTACAGTGTACTGTATGTGTATTGTGTTTTCAACTTTTTGAATTTGGCACTGTGCTCCGTCCCCGTGCGTCGCAATGCTCGCAGGGAACGAAGCCCGGCACTGTGATAGATCTGGTGGAGGACAGCTCGCACACACAGGCGAGACATCGCAGGATCCAGGGGACAAGGTAAGTAACTTTGCCTGGATCCTGCGATGCGATCCCGAGTGTGGCTTGGGGTTACCGCTTTTAGTACCGAAAATCCACCCCGAGCCACACTCAGGATTACCTCTAAGGAGGTTAAAATACTGAAAGTGCACCAGGTGGTTAAAATGAACACAGACCCCCCCCATGCAGGAGTCTGTCTGGAAATTACTTGATGAAACAAACCGCTTTTTGCTCAGATATGAAAAATGGTAAGACTCGGCTACAAAGTTTGTTAAGAGTTTTGCAATGGACAGTGATCACCCAAGGGGGATTGTTCTTTGCTCAGCAAAAATGGAGTTACACCTTAAACGTTAAATAAATAATTGATCACAGTGATTCATCCCTTATCAGATGGATTAGTCCAAAGTTTTAGTCAATAGCAAATTCTATTCCATATTCTATGGGTGCACTGTCTTTTTAGACACTGTTTAGTGCACTAAGAATTCTTTGATGTGTAATAACCACTTGACCTCCAGAAGGTTTTATCCCCTTCATGATCAGGGCATTCTTTGCTATTAAGCAATGTGCTACTTTAACTGGCAATTGCGCAGTCATGCAACACTGTATACAATTTTTTTATTTTATAAATGAAAATAGACCAAACAGTTTGAAAAAAAACCTATATTTTCTACTTTCTGTTATAAAGCATATGCAATGCAGGAGGGAGGGGCCGGATGTAGACGTTGGGCTAGAGTCGATGCAGAGCCTGTGAAGCCTGGGAAGCTCCCCCCTGGTACAATGCAGGTCTGAGTAGAGTCATCCAGCCACCCCCTTAGCCCTCTTATGGATCCCTGTCCCTAGACCTCCTGGTTATGTGTGGTGTTGGATCGTCCTTGCTGTCCTACTGCCCACTGAGACCAGAGACTGGAGAGTCAGAGGAGGAAGGAGAGCGGCAGCTCCAACATCCGGAGTACGGTATACGGAGCCCGCCCATTTGCAGTGACGCCTGTGCTAGGTGGAGGAGCAGAGCGAGGACAGATCCAGCAGACCCAGCACGCTGACACGCCGGCAACGGCCGGAAAATAAAGATTGTATTCCCTGAGACCCACGGGGACTGGAACAGAGGAGCAGCAGAGCCACAGATCACACAAGTCACACAGATCAAACAGACCCCCTACTTGTTAAAAATGATCGACCAATAACCTGCAAAGGAGGTGAGGAGACAGATGCAGAAAAAAAGCAGAAAGCGGGTAAGTCTGTGGTGATAAACCTACGCAGGTGGCATATATGAGCAGAAATTGCTAGGGTCTTTCAAGAGTACTACGGGAGACTTTACTCAATAAATAAGCAGGGTACCAAAGAAGAGGCAGAATGAAAACAAGAGAAAACAAAAGCCTTCTTTAAAGATACCCGTTTAAACAAATCTCAGAGGATCAACTTAGTCAATTAGAAGCCCCTATAACAGAGGAGGAGATAATAAAAATCTTAAAAGAATCTCCAGTAGGGAAAAGCCCTGGACCTGATGGCCTGACTATACTCTACTATAAAAAATTTAGGGATATTTTAATCCCCAAAATGTGCTCCTACATGAATGGGATTGGGGACAAGTGGGAGATGCGTAAAGAGGCGTTGGAAGCCATTATTGCTGTCATTCCGAAAGAGGGGAATGATAGCACGCTATGCTCCAGCTATAGACCCATCTCACTCCTAAACTTAGATACTAAGATTTTTGCGAAAGTCCTTGCAGGTAGGATAAAAAGAATAATGCAGGACATTATACACCCAGACCAGGTAGGGTTTGTCCCAGGAAGGGAGGGGAGGGACAATGGAACTAGAACATTGCTGGCTTTACAGTAAATCAAAGACAGTAGGGCCCCAGGACTACTGTCAATTGATGCTGAGAAAGCTTTTGACAGGGTAGACTGGGACTTCATGCAAGGTACTTGGGAGGAAACGGGACTGGGAGCGCAAATGATCGGATGGATAAAGGCTCTGTATAATAGGCCTACAGCAAGGGTGAAGGTAAATGGGGCAGTTTCGGGAGCGTTCGAAATGTATAACGGGGCCAGGCAGGGGTGTCCACTGTCTCCCTTATTGTTTATGTTGGCGCTGGAACCCCGCCTGATGAGGATAAGGCAGAAGCCAGATATCAGGGGGATAAAAGTAGGCAACAAAACCCATAAACTAGCGGCCTATGCAGACGACATTTATATAACACGTTCCAGGATTACCCTCCCAAGCCTAATGAAATTTTTGAAAGAGTATAGTGAGATCTCCAATTTTAGGATGAACCCGGCCAAATCTGAAACTTTAACCATTAATATACCAAAAAAAGAACAGCTTACTTATCAAAAGGATTTTCCTTTTGTCTGGGGAAAAAACGAATTGAAGTACCCAGGTGTCAAGATAACATCTAGCGAGACATTATATCAAGTAAACTTTATCCCACTACTGAATGACATCAAAGCAGAGTTGAACAGAATCACATTAGGGCAATTATCCTGGGAGGGAAGAATCAATATTTTTAAAATGGTTATCCTGCCTAAAATTATGTATAAGATGCAAATGCTTCCAATCCCTCTCCCACAGGTTTTCTTTAAAACAATACAAACAATGTTCCTAAGGTTTATATGGAGAAGGAAAAAATCACAAGTAAAACTGACACAGTTAGTTAAGGATAAGAGGAGTGGGGGGTGGGGGGCACCGGATATCAGAAATTATTATAATGGAATTATATTGTCGCGAATAACAGAATGGGCAAAAAATAATAATGAAAAGAGATGGGTTAAGATTGAAAGCACAATAAGTACTGTCACACTGGGGAAAATAATATGGATCCCGGCACAATATAGACATTTTAGTAAACACACACAGATCATCACGAGTAATGCATTAAAAATATGGGACAACATACACAAATGAGAGAAATGGGAATACAACTCACCTTTAATACCACTGAAAAATACAGAATTGTTTACACCAGGAATAGAGACACTGTTTGGTAATTGGATAATACAGGAGAACGCACAACTAAAAGATATAATGGAACAAGGTAAAATATATACCTATCAGGAACTAAAAAATAAAGGAGAGCTGATGACTATAGATATAGATTGAGACACTGCAGCCCATTAGATTGGCAGAAAACCTACTCCCCTTTGAGAAAATATGTGTAGATAAAGGAAGGAAGAGGGTGATTTCTAGGTTCTATAGAGTGTTGAATGATAGGATAAGGCCGGAGACACCGCCATACATCGAGAAGTGGGAGAGGGATTTGGGAATACCAATAAATGAGGCAGAGATCAGGCAAATACTGTGGCGGGTATACATTACTTCGGCCAATAGTAATATGGTAGAGTTAAATTATAAATGCTTGACCCGATGGTACATCACCCCTGATAAGGCACATAAATGTCAAAGCAAAACATCGCAATTATGTTGGCGAGGGTGAAAAGAAATAGGGACTATGGCCCACATATGGTGGCATGCCCTGAAATCAAAAAATACTGGGGGGAGATCAGGCAAATAATTAGGGAGATAACCAATATAGAGGTCCCAGACGACCCGTGGGGATGTTTATTCCATGGGATAAGAATGCCAAATAAGCAATATATGAGAATGTTGCTCCCACAGCTCTTAAATGTGGCTAAAAGCCTTATACCTAGACATCGGCAGGAACCAGAAAGGCCCACCATGAAGAACTGGTGTAATAAAATCAACAAAATCCAAAACCTAGAATACCTCAGGTTTAGTGATGGAGAGGGCATAGAGGAATTTGAAAAGAAATGTCGGGAATGGGGTGACTTCAAGTTAACAATAAGATTTGCTGAATTAATGGGAGTTTAAGTAAAAACTACAGTAGACGAATTAATAAGATAGATACACAGAGGGATAAGAGGAATAGTGGAAAAGAACAAGAAAGATCTGGAGGGAGATAGGTAGATGGGAGGTACGGTATAGAGTTGGGGGGGGGGGGGGCAGGTGGGGGTGAGGGTTGGGGGAGGGCGCTTGTGTCAAGAATGTATTATGAATCTGTGTATATTGATGTTATAGCGAGGTTGCACCTTCGCTATGTGTTATATTTTTTTTATTTTGATACAGATAAAAACTAATAAAGAAATTGAAATAAAAAAATAAATAAATCATGTCCCATGAATAAAATAAAAAAAAAAAAAATTATTTTTTTATAAATTTTAGACCAAAATGTATTCTGCTACATGTCTTTGGTAAAAAAAAAAAAATCCCAATAAGTGTATATTAAGTGGTTTGTGTGAAAGTTATAGCATCTACAAACAATGGCATATACTGTTTATTGGATTTTACACAGCTATAGATGCTATACCATAATAGTGATGATCAGCGACTTATAGTGTGACTGCGATGGGGTGACTGTCAATCTGGCACTAACAGACACTGGCTGGAAGGGTCACTAGCTGACACTGACGTCGCTAGTGACACTAAATAAAGTGATCAGTGGTAATACTGTACACTGACACTGTATTAATGACACTGGCTGGGAAGCTGTTAGCATCTAGGGATAATTAAGGGGTTGTTAGGCACTGTGTGCCTAACAAAAGTAATGTGTGCTGCTTTTTCTTACTAATCTGTTTTTTCTTTCTTGCTGCTTTTCAGGGAAAAGAAACGGCCAGATTGCTGTCCCTATGTACAGAGAGTTCTGGGTTTTTGTAAACGCAGAATTCTGCGTATGATTGGACACAGCCAATCAGCAGGTTTCAGCTGAAATTACTGGCTGAAATCTGCTACCAAACTCATGCTGTGTCCAATCACAGCATGGGTCACCAGGGGTGCATGCATGCCATGACATCCTACACCTAAGCTACCACTAACTCTGCTTACATTACTGGCATATCTGTTTCAGCTACCCTACATCTTGGGCTCCACATCCTGCTGCTCCAGATTGCTAGTCTCCCCTCTGACCCGTATGACAATAGCAAGGACAGCATGGGCCTTGTGGAGCATAGGGCACAAGATGGTGGCTGTGGTTTCAGATTACGCTTTATGGAAAGATGGCGGGAGGCAAGGCAAGACATTGCCAGCCTGTGCACGGAGGATGAACCAATGTCTGTCACACATCCTCCCGAGCTGCTGAACCTGCCGATGACTGGTCAATTCACACACAGGCTGCAACATCTTTGGTGGAATGAAATGGATGACAGGAGAGGCTGCAGTGTGAGCAGAAAGGGGAAGACCCATAGCCCACACTTAAAGTGTTTGTTAAGGCAGTGCAGACAGTGCCATTGCCAGCCCCTCTGCTAGGATTACATGAGGTATATACTATGCATACTATATACCATTTTCTAAAATTCTTCTTATAAATACAGTATTTCTTATCCCCAATCAGCGGCCATGTGACCACCCAGAACTGTCTTCCTTCGATGTATGTATTACAGAGGGAGGGGCTGAACTTTCCCTCTGACGTCCGCCGAGTGGCCACATGATCGCCCTCTGTAATACAAACATTGGTCACATAAGAAAAATTGTATTTATAAGAAGAATTTTAGAAAATGGCATATAGTATATACATTATGTAATCCTAGCAGAGGGGCTGGCAGTGATTGGGAGCCTCTCTGCTAGAAGGGGAGGAGCGGCTCACACAGAGCTGACAGGGAGAGAGGGGGGAGGAGGGAGAGGGATAGAAGGGATAGAAGCGAAGGGGAGGCTCACACACAGAGCTGACAGGGAGAGAGGGCGGGAGGCACATAAACTGACCATAGTGTCAGGGCTCAGCAGCCATGATGCAGCATGGTCAATTTACAGGGGGGGGCAGAAACTGGCAGGATCAGCCAGGTATTACAGGTGGCAAAACCACACAGCACAAGTACTGTGCTGCATAACATGCTTTAAAGAAACAGGATCAATTTTTTTTTTTGGGTTTACAAACGCTTTAAGGATGTTTAATGGTGGTACAACAGTATAATGCTTCCCTCCATAACTTACTGGTCAAGTTCAGGGTGTTTGAGAAGATGTATTGTATGGGTGCACCTCAGCTCTGGAGGGTTGCGTAGGTGAATTGGAGGACAACGTGCATCTCCCTACACCTAATGTTAAAGTAGCTCTACTCAAAGCTGATGCAAACTTGCACAATTAAAACACTTCAAAAAAGACTGAGGTGTAATGTTAGATTGGTTGACCTTACTGAAGGTGCTGTGGGAGCTAATCCTTCTGACTATGCTGAACACTGGCTATTGGACATTTTTCACAAGGAGCACCTCTCTGCACATGTCATGGAATATGCCTATAGACTCCCCAAGCGCCCTTTGCTACTGAGCAACCCACCAAGACTTCCTTATCTTTTACTTGATTTACAAGAATAAAGAAAATATCCTTCACCTGTCTGAGAGTTAAATGATGTCTCTTCTAATTGCAATAGAAACATGTTATTTCTATACTTTTCCTCTGTGCAGCGCAGGATGAATTTCAAGAGTTTGAGAAATGCCTGAAAAGGATGCATCTCCAATATTCCATGATATACCTTGCATTATTACAGGTAGTTGCCAATAATAAAGTTCTATTTTTTTTTAAATGCACATGGTGGCTACTGTTGGGCTGGAGAGGCATTACAAAAAAACAGAATGTGCTTTCCGGCTTTTATTACAACAACACCAGTGGTCATTATCGTTATTAGTGGTTCTTATGGCCTGTAAACGAATGGAATCCCCACTACTCCTTGTCTCTCCATCAACTACATTATCTCCTGTCACAGGATGTCTGTGGAGGTGGCTGATGCCCCTTCCCTCCCTCCAGGCATACTAGTAATGTCTTATTTTGACTGCACTGCAAAGCTTTTTACAAGATATTTACTTCTGACTGGATTTGCAGCCTGGATCTTCACCGTCCTTTCCATCACTGTTTTCTTCAATATAAACACTATTATCCTTTTAGCAGGGTTTTTGTCTGTTATGATTAACAAAGCTCATTTGGCTTACCGGAAACTGGAATCCCTTCATTTCTCTCCTGTTTTGAGTTGGATATTTCCCTGTTGCCAGTCCTGTTGCGCATTTAGAGGATGTTTGGCCCCTAGCCTGAATGTTTTTTGTTATGTTTTTCCTAAACATATGGCAGTCCTTTCAAGTCTCTAATAAGCATGTCTGTTCTGTCATCCTAAATATAAACGGAGAGCAATCAGCGCAAACAAACAACAAAATATCGGTAACTGCAAGCTGAACACTATAGGTAATCACATATGCCTAAAAGAAATATTTTAAAATGATGGTAAGTGCAGCGCAATCAAATACAAGAAAAAAGAAAGGAACAAGTCCTGTCCATGTAAGTAGGAAGCTGCTATATCCAAACAGATGGAAATGAAGATTCCTCGTGATAAAAGATAGAATATGTTCTCCACAATATCCTCCACCGTATAATCCAAGTTATGCTTACTGGATATGATGGACCTCTGTAATACAGCAGGTCAAATACACGTTTATCCCAACAGGGTTGTTGGTACCTCCTGGTACTACTAAAAAGATCTCCGATCCAGCACAATAGGATTCCAACCCAGAATAGAGGTCCAGTATGAAAGCCTCCAGGCCAGCAATGGTGATGGATGTGGTGGTACAGGCATCCCGGTATGCATGAAAAATATATAGGGGGACACGCTCTGGGTGTACTCAGTAAATTTATTCAAAAAGAACGTTTAAAACATACAAAACTGGTGCTCATGAGCGCTGAAATAAAAAAACAAATGAATCCAATAGCACGATCCGTAGAACGGGTGCAAAGTGCATGGAGATGGCAGTGGGTAATGTGCATGCTTAAGCTCCTCCCCCTGTACGCGGCATTACATCCCAGCAGGACTTTGTCAGCGAGGGTGGAGCTAGACAGTCACCCGGCAAGCTAAAATAGGCAGCTGGTGTCTGCACAGAATGTGGCGGAACCGGAAGTCATAGACACTTCTATATTACTGTCACCTAACTGAGTGGAGACACCAGCTAAAGAATCTCATGAATGACATATATAGTAAAAAATATACTAGGCATATTGCATTCTCAAACTAAAATAAATAGTGGACAAAAACAAAATCACCCGCGGCCATCTCTTAACAATCATAAGATAAATACATAACACTGAACAATAAAATGAATAAAATACAATAAAAATGGTGGAACCTGTAAAAACTATTTATCGGATATAAAACAATTAAGATCAAACTCAACGTTTAACCTCTTTGGCACTGCTACCTGGGTTTCATGAATCCAAAAAGATTCACGTTGACTCAGCTGCCTTATGTAATTTCCCCTCTCCAGTGTTTAATTACTTTTTCCAAACCCCAGAAATTAAGGCATTTAGGGTCTCTGTTGTGGAACATTCTAAAATGTCTGGAAGCATTATGTGTCTTTAGACCCCTTTTAATGTTGTTTACATCATCAGCTATATGGACTCCCACAGCTCTGGAGGTTATACCTACATATTGGAGTCCGCAGTCGCATTGTTACATGTAAACAACGTCTACTGTATCGCACGTAATATGATTTTTTAACTGGTAATTCCTATTAGTGGCAAAGGTAGTGAATTCTTTTCTTCTTTTGAGATTATGTCTGCATTGTCTGCATGCTGGGCATTTGCCACAGGCATAAAATCCTGACAAAAAATGGAAGATTCTGTTTTCTTTTAAAACTGGAGGATCCACCACACTCGGGCTAACATGTCCCTTAGGGTTTGTGGTCTCCTGTAAACAAATCTCAGGCGAAGGGGTAACACAACCTAAAACACTATCCTTTTTTAGTTTAATTATTTTTATTGGTTTAATGATAGATAACAATATTTCAGGTTACATAAAACGTTTGATACACTCTGTCAGATGAAAATTTGCATTGAAACAGGTATTCAGTAAATACATATAGAGGTGTTTGAACTAAACATAGCATAGCAGAGGTATTAGATGGAACAATCCCATGAAGAAAAAATTCAGGGTTAAGGGGGGACCGGAGAGACAAGACCATCAGGACACACTGACTGGTAACAATGGGTAAACATACCTGTATAAGTGGACCAGGATAGAATTAGAGTTTTAATAAGCTGTTAAATATCCGGGACAGTACGTTTCTCCACCCCATGGGGAACTCGCTGTGGAGATGACCTACCCAGAAGTTGCCTTTGGATTATATATTGGTCACAGGAATTGGTAATTCTTGTCTACCCCGGTCTGCCCCTCTCAGATTCAAAATGACAATCGTGGTGTAAAACAAAGCCATGAATTAATCATTCAGTTCGGCACGTGAATGGGCGGAAGACTCCCGGATCCACCCATTCCAGCCTCAGCCTATGCATTCAAAAGTACAGTTAACTTTGATGGAAGAAAGAGAGGCAATATTAATACTTGGTCAACTAGCTCCTGTATCTAGTGTACCAGCGGTGGTATTCTGTCGCCAAGTTATGAAGGAGAAGGAAAAGAAGTGAGAGGGAAAGGAAATATAAGAAAAAGAGAAGTTAGCAATGAAAAAAGAATAGTGACACTAGGAGGAAAAGGAAGGAAGGTCACCTAGAGTATGTTGGAATATTCGGGGATATCTGCTAAACCGGATGTATTGGAACCCTTAAGTATGTAGCCCAGGGCTCCCAAATTAAATCAAATTTATGGGTTTTGTCCAGTAATTTGCCGACAATCTTCTCCTGGGCCATGATCCAGGATATCTTACGTTTCATTGCGGTTATTGGCACCGAGTGTCTCTTCCAGTGTCTGGCAATAGTAATTTTGGCACTCAAGAGCATATAAAAGATCAAGGATTGTTTGTGTCTGGGAATGTTATCTACTTGGGCATTGAGAAGTGCTATTTCTGGAGTCTGTGGAATATCCATTCCCGTGATTTTCCGTGCTATGTGGAAAAAACTATTCCAGAAGCTCCGGAGCCGTGGGCACGTCCACCAAACATGGAACAATTAACCCTCATGGCCGCAGACTCTAAAATATAATGGGGATGAATCTGGAAATATTTTGGCTAGGGTGGTAGGCACTCGGTACCAACGCGTGATAATTCTAATACTAGGTTCCATAAGAGAGATGTTCAGGATGCCCTTGAATGATTTGTGAAAGTCTCGATACCAGTCCTTCAAGTCCCACTCAATTGCCAGGTCTTGTTCCCACCTTAGGGCGTAGGGAGGTTTACAAATATTGCTGGCAAGCGAGGTGTAGATAACGGAGATACCTCCCCTCCGATCCTTTATGTCGGAACACCATGTCTCATAGGCAGTTAGGGTAAGGGGTTCAGAGGTGTTAGGCCACTTGGACCGAAGGAAGTGGGTAATTTGTAACAATCTATATCTTTCTGAGTCAGGCATTTCTAATTTATTTTTGCAAAATCTGATATTGAGGGGCCCATTGGCATTTACAAAGTGTTCAATTCGGTATAGGCCTTTATCAAGCCACCACTTGAAAGCAAGTATGTTTTGGCCCGGGGGAAATTCTGGGTTGTTAAATAGGTGGGAGAGAGGGCGAATGTGTGATGTTAGGGAGTGTTCTTTTGCAACCTGTCCCACAAGGACATCGAGTGAGTGTTGGGGCTAATATTGCCGGTCTAAGGCGGGAAGGAGCCCAGAGCAAAAAATCTATTGTGTGTCTTGGGGTTGCTTGCCTTTCCATCCGTAACCAGTCTGGTTTTGAGCCCTTGGAGTATGCTATGGAAATTTGGGCAATTTGTGCTGCTTGGTAATACCACCAAACGTTAGGAAGAGCAAGTCCACCTTGGGTTTTTAGTCTATAGAGTGTTTCCTTGGAGCATCTTCTGCCTTTGGAGCCCCAGACGTATTTCAGGATGGAGGATTGGAATCGCAGGAGCTGCACTTTTTTCAGTGGGAAAAAAGAGGTACAGGAGACGAGGAAGCAGGGTCATTTTTATGGAGTTCACTCTGCCCAGCCAGGATAGATCATGCTTTGACCACACGAACATGTCTGCCTCCAGTTTTTTGAACATCGGAGGGTAATTGGCAACGAATAAGGTTTCGTATGAGGAGGTTGATGCCTAAGTAAGGAATATGTGAGGAGCACCAAGTGAAAGGAAAATGCATCTGTAGGCATTTAAGGAGGTCTGGGGGAATCGAGATGTTTAGGGCAGCGGATTTGGAGACATTGACACGGAGACCCGAGGCATTCCCAAACTGTTCTAGGAGCTTAATAATATTAGGGGTGGAAATAAGGGGTGATGTGATGAAGAGGAGAAGATCATCAGCGAATAAAGCACCTTTATGTTCTTGCGGACCGCAATATACTCCTCTGATATCTGGATGGGCACGTATGGCGATTGCTAGGGATTCTATTGCAATTGCAAAAATCAGGGGCGATAACGAGCATCCCTGCCTTGTGCCTTTTTTTTTTATTGGGAATGTGTCCAAATATCTGCCCTGCAATTTCACTTGGGCGCTTGGAGTAGAGTAGAGGGAGTGTAGAGTACCTAGGAAGACAGGGCCGAAACCCCATCTCTCCAGTACCCCAAAAATATATGGCCATGTGACTGTGTCAAATGCTTTTTGTAGATCAATGGAAAGCAAAAGACCCTCCTGAGGGGGACCTTTGTCCCACTGTGACCTTAAGAGCGACACTACATCAATTGCCCTTCTCACCTGGTCAGGGCCTTGTCTCCCCGGGATAAATCCCACCTGGTCTTGGTGGACATACTGGGCTATGAATGAGGACAGACGGTTTGCTAAGATTTTTGTTAGTAATTTGAGATCATTATTGATCAGAGAGATCGGACGATAGTTGCTAGGGAGAAAGGGGTCTGAATATAACTGAAATGTATGCTAGGTTCAGGGATTTATCTAGGGGAGAACCTTTTTGAAGGAAATTAAAGAATCTGGCCAGGTAAGGGGACAGGATGTCAGAGAATTTCTTATAATATCCCACCGAGAATCCATCCGGACCCATGGCTGATCCCTGTTTAAGATATTTGATGGTATCACAGATTTCCTTGGAGGTAATGTGTTGTTCTAGTAAGTCAACGTGGTCCCTTGAAAGTTTGGGGAGTGAGATGGAGTCAAGAAACTCTTCAGTGGAGGAGTTTGGACATGATTCGTTTTTCCCATAAAGGGAAGCATAGAAGTCATGGAAACATTCCATAATTCTTTGAGGATTTTGTGTGAGTGTGCCTGACGGTAATCGAACTTTGGGAAAAGCCAACTGACGAGGTTTGGGAGAGAGCTTGGCAGCTAATTTGGACCCGATCTTATCCTTTTGAAGATAAAACCTGGCCCCCGTCCAACGGAGGTGCTTCTCCGCCTCCGTAGTGAGGGCCAGGTTGAGCCTCAACCTATCTGCTTCCAGTTTTTGTTGAGAGGACTGAGTGTGTTCACGTTTGTTACGCTTACAAGACTCCCGATATTCTTTCGTAAGAGATCTCGGCTCTGTGTTCTTTTTTAATGCGGGAAGCAAGCTGAATGAGTTTACCCCGCATTACTGCTTTGTGGGCAGCCCAAAGAATAGCTGGGGAAATCGTCTCAGTGTCGTTCTTGTGAAAGTAATCCTTGAGTTCCTTTGCTAGTATGGTACAGTGTACCGGGTTACTTAATAACGATTCATTAAGCCGCCACTTGGATTCCTTTTGGGTGTTATTGACTTGGCGTATTGTGAGAATTGCCATGGAGTGGTCCAAGATAGGTGATTCTTTGATGAAGGATTTTACCGCTAGGGGAATTTGTGTCGCTTGTAGGAAAACATGATCTATCCTGGCATAGGTCTGGTGCAGGGTAGAGAAGTGCGTATAGTCTTTGGTGCTTGGGTTGAGTTCCCTCCAGATATCAACTAGTCCTGAGTCAAAGAGGAGTTTGGCAAATTTTAGACTATGTTTGGGGGGGCCGTTTAGAACGGGGTCGACCAGATCCTGATTTGTCTAGAGCCTGGTCGAACGCTATATTCGAGTCTCCTCCCAGAATGATGATTCCCTCTAGTTGAGAAGAGAGGGACTGCATCATAGAGGAAAAGAATTTGTCCTGCACCTTATTCGTTGAGTAGTACAAGACAAAAGAATATAGCGTTCCATCTATGGTGCCCTTAACCAGAATGTATCTGCCTGATGGGTCCCTAAATACATATGACATAGCGAAATTTAAGTGTTTGGAGAAACAAATGGCCACCCCTTTTGTTTTGTTCTCCGCATTGGAGAGGAAAAATAGGGGAAAGTGTTGGTGGAGAAAAGAGGGGGTTATAGGTTCCAGGGAAGTGGGTCTCCTGGAGCAAAAGAATATCGGATTTTTGGGATTGATATAGTTTAAAGAGTTTTCTTCTTTTTACAGGGCAATTAATGCTTTGAACATTATGTGATACTATACGTATTAGAGGAGGTTTCGTATCATTTACGTGCATGGATCAGGGAGGAGGTATGTACCATAATTGAGTGGGACTTACCTTGTGGTGAGCACCTGAACATCTTCGATCTGGTAGAAAAATGAACTTCTAGGTGACCTTCGAGGGAAGAGAGGAGTAAGAACGGAGAATGAAGAGGAAGATGAGGACCATCTAAGAAGAAGCAAGAAGTAGGAAACATGTTAACAATACATAACCAATGGGATAAAATTACCCGAACCCCAGTAGCATGTGAGAACCCATTCCCACACACCATCATTAGTTCGTCTTAAGCAAAAACAAATAAAGAAAAATAACCCTCCCTAAAAACCGGGGGGTAAACAGTCACCGCCCGAGAAGAGAGATAAATACTCTTCCCGGTCAGAGACAAGCGGAGGCGTATGACATCCGCTCCGGCTGCCCTCCAGCACCTAAACATTGTAGTGTATGTGGGCAGGGCCCCAGTAATGTGACTGTGGTGATCTAACCACCCGAGCTGCTGAGCCCTCCGCGACCCCGGAGACAGGAGTCATTTCAGGAGGGCCCAGGAGATCTGGGGTGGCTCACCACAGTCTTGAAGGGAACAAAAATAATTTCAGCATATCGTGTGGGGCAAAATTACTGTCCTAGATTATGAACTACTCTTATATATTTAAGCTGACTATGTAAAGGATGCCGAGCATAATATTATGTCGACCATTTATGTAGATGTCTATAAATGTTGCAGCAAAAAAAAGAAGAACCTATTTAACTAGGAATTTTCAGAACGCAACCAGAATCAGAACAGTTCTGCAGTTAAAAATCAAGGAGTCAACAAGAGAAGAAAAAATAAATGAAAAAAAAAAAAAAAAAATTTTTGTAATCAGGAGCAAACATTGTAAAGAAAAAACCTCCCGACTATGTAGTTGGGCAAAGGGGTGCTACGTCTAGCGCAGCCAGCAGGTCACGGAGAAACTGAGTTCCTCAGAGGATCCAGAAAACAGGTCCAAAGGGAGCCCTGTCTTTTAACTGTGGTTAGGGAGGCCTGGATTCCTTGGATGTCGCAGATTCCTTGGATTTCTTAGACAGGCGTTGCTGCCATATAGGAGCGATGGGGCTGGATGGTGGTGGTCTCTTGGTAGAAGAATTAGGTCCTCTACTTGAAGATGCGGATTCTGGTTCTTGGGAGATGAGACCCAGCTGGAACAAGAGCTTTTCCCCCTCCAGGAACGATGAGAAGCTGTATGATTTGTTGTTAAAAGTGAATGATAAGCGAAAGGGAAATGACCATCTTTAGGTGATCGCTTTCTGATTAAGCACCAATAGGAGCGGTTTGAGCGCTCTTCTCTTTTGTATGGTAAGCGGTGATAAGTCCGCAAAAACTTGTATGGGATGGCCTTGGGACATTAGTGCCCCTTCAGCACGAGAGCGCTGCATCACCTCCTCCTTCACTTTGTAAAAATGAGGTTTTACTATGATGTCTCTTGGGAGGCCATCTTGGCGAGGAGGTTGTAGAGCTCTGTGAGCGCGATCCATTTCAAGATGGTGGTCTGGGATGTTGGGGATCAGTTCTTTGATAAATGATCACACAATGTAGTCAGTGTCTTTAAGGGATTCAGGGACTCCTCTAAAGCGGAAATTATATCTTCTCGAACGATTTTCGAGATCGTCAATTTTAGAAATCGCGATCTCGAGTTGGTCTTGTAAATCTTGAATTCTGGCCGTGTTCTGGTTCATCCTAAGCACAGTTTGGTCTGCTTTGGTTTCTATGGTGTCGATTCGTGCCCCTAATTGCTGTAAGTCAGCATGGATGGCTTTAGTGATTTGGTTGGCAGTTTGTGTAAGACCTCTGGATAGCATGGTAGCGAACATGGTCATCATCGCAGAAAAGTCCTGTGGTGAGGATGGAAGGCCCTGTGTAAATGCTGAGCCTGCCTCTGGTGCGGCCATTAAATCTTCCAAGGAGGAGAGGGGCATATCATCCAGGGTCCTGCCGAGATTTCCATGACAGTGTGCACTTACTGTGTGGCCCGCTGGCCCTACAGAGCTGTCATCCATGGCTGAACAGGAGTCCCTCCCTTCCTCCTGCTCTCCCCCTCGTGCAGTCACGGCCGGCGCCATGTTGGGTGAGGCCGCGGGTCCCGGGCCGGAGGATAAAGCCACTGATAGGTCTCTCCTGGCCGAGTTCCCCGCCATCCTGGGGTTCCCTGATGTCACCCCTTGCCGTAGGGGTAGAAAAGAACCGGGGTTCTGTGCTGTGTGCGGCGCTGGAGGGTGTCTTGTGGCCGGTGCGGTGCGGAGCTCTCGGATTAAGCATCCATCCGTCGAGCTGCCACACATGCGCCTCCACTATCCTTTTTTAAAATTTCCCAGTGCCTCATGATGAACTTCTCAAATTTTTTATGTTGGATATTGTAATCTAAAATTATTTTGTACTCAAAATTCTCTTTTTTTCTTCTTACTTTTGTCTGAATCTGCAACTAAAATGGCTCGATCCATATTTCCAATGCTGTCTATATCACCAATTATGTGTTCCTTGGTATATCCCTTTTGAAACAAACGATCAGCCAAAATATTGGCCTGAGCAAAATAATCCAGAGTACAATTCCGCCAAAGATGAATGAATTGACCTCTGGGAATATTATATAGCCAAGAATGGTGATGACAGCTGTCCAATGATATATACCCGTTTTTATCAGTCGGCTTGAAGTAGTTTCTGGTCTTAAAGGAAAATCTAGGAAAGCTATGCAGGAAGCATCAGCATTCCAAGACAAGATTTTTAGTGTTACCATTAAGCTTGGACATGAAAAGTTGGAGGCTGATCAGACCCCCCTCCCAAATCATGATCAAATCATCTACGTACCTTTGGTAGCAAACCAGCTGTGCCGGTCTACTACCAAAGACACATTCCTCTTCCCAAAGTGCCATCAAAATGTTTGCGACACTTGGCGCAAAACTGGCCCCCATGGCAACTGTGAGTGTTTGTAGGAAGAACTTCCCGTCGTACCAGAAATAATTTCTGGCCAAACAAAAGTCTAAAGATTTATGGAGAAAATCCTTAAGTGAGGGAGGTAAGGTAGATTTATCAAGAGCCCATTGTACAGAGCTGAGGGCATCACGGTGACCTATAATCGTATACAGTGAGCTCACGTCAGCTGTTCTGTCATCCTGTCATTAATTTCTACATCTGTTGTATATTGAAAATTTGGAAATTTTTTCATAGAAGGTCAATAGTACTCTCAGAAATTGCAATCTGTGTTTCTTCATTTGCTCTTTTTAAACCTTCCCTAATTTGTTTACAGGAGAGGCATGTCAGGGCTGAGGCCACTAACCTCCTTGAACAGCAATTTTTTCAATCTGCTTATTGTCATAGGCCCATGGGGTATCTGTTTTGATCCACAGGGAAACTGTGTTGTGAACACAAAAAGTGTAGGTTACGTTTTTTTACATTGCTTATGTTTTGAACTGGAGTCTGTCATAACTAAAATCTACCTTCCTCCTCCTTACTCACTCACATGAGGTCTTCCGACTAGGGGCTCAGATTCTAACAGACTTACCACCACTCCCAGTCCTGGTAGTTGGGTATTTTACCAACTTTATGAATTGTTCCTTGGGTAAGACCCCCTTCTTCCTACACAATTTATCGATGCCCTTTGGCAGACTCTGTCAAGAAATAGGTTTATAAGACATGTTCCATCCTACCAAAACTCATTACATATGTCACTCTAAAACTCACAATTCTCTTTTCCAATAGATTTGATCTTGAGTTCCTCTAGGAGTAGAAATTGAATTTGAGTTGGCGATGATGTCGAGTTCACCGTGAACCCTTGCTGTTCATGGTTCACAAACCTGTAAACAAAATGACCAGATTTGGCCTACTGGATTCTCCTTAAATATTTTAGAAAATGTACTGTTATTTTTAGGTACATGGCTTGGAGGTATTACATTTTTGGACAATATTTCGAGAGCTTGGGATGCCTCTCAGCCTAAAATCTTTTTCATTGCTGCACAGTTCCAATATATAACTGGCTGGGAGCAACATACTAAGGACCGACTGCTCTCGAACGAGCTTGTTGGAAAATTTTGCTTCAATTAGCACTGCAGCCAACTGGCTGGGATGCGGATCATTCAGTATTCTGACAGTGGAGGAATCCCCGCTGTGAGAATACAATAGTGCAGTGAGCATGATTCCTCTATCCACCTTGCTTGTGCATATGGGAGAATTGGTTTGGCTGATCAAAAAAAAAAAGATCCATCTATTGCCAGCTTAAGGGTCTTATTTCAACAGCTTATTCTCAGCTGTTGCACAAATTTTTGCTTACGTTTCCATCATTCTGTAAACGGAAGTGGGAGGCAGACCTTGGTCCTATTCTGGATTATACCTTGGATGATATACTCCATTCTTCTCAGATGATTTCTTTGTCCCACAGACAACACAGCTCTTCTTATTTTCTAATATTGTTTTGCATTTCTGAATTTCTGTAAAAGAATGTGGTCAAAGTTATGGATATTTAATGCATCTTATTTGGCACTGTCCCAAGCTGAGAATAGAGTGGCATGTCCTGGTTACAATCCTTGGTGTTAATTCAACCATTGACCTTTTATTTTGAGTCATTGGGGGATTGATTTACTAAAGGCAAAAAGGCTGTTTACTTTGGAAGGGAATTTTCACTTTGCATGTGCATTTTCCCTTAGCTTAGTGAATGCAGTGAAAATTTACTTTGCAATAAATACCTAAACAGTATTTTTCTCTTGCACATAATTGGATGATGGAAGGAAGCAGACTTTCATCTCGCTTACTAAGCTGAGGGAAAATTCCCTTGCTAAGTGAACTTTGCAGCCTTGGCAATTTTCAGATCGCTTTGTGTTACCTGAAGGATGATGGCAAAAAAATAGGTATCGGAAATTTCACCTTCCATGAGAAAGATACCTACTGGTTGTTTAATGCCATGTGTAAGTTTTGATTCAATATGGTTCCGGATGTGATGGGCCCAGGTATCATCTGGAACGGAAGGTGTGGTTTTTTCTTATATGATCCATGTAATAATCAGTGACTGTAATATGGTATGCTGAACTTCACTGCAAACATTAAACCAACAAAAGTCTTCAAGACATATATATATATCCTATTCCAAGGACCCCCATGAACTGAGCTGCCACAGACCACCACATTTCAGGCTCAAGTCTGCACAAATTGTTTCATGCAGTAATGCTGAATTTAGGGAGCATTACACCATTCTTATTGATGCTGTTGTTTACATTTTCCAAAACATATTTAACACATGGTCAGTTTTCCTAATCATTGTATGATGTCAGCATTTCAGTACACTGGTGATTAGTGCTGATATTCCGCATATATTTCTGTTCCTAGTTTAAAAAAAGATTTACTAATTAGATTTTGGAGCGCATCCAGTTTCAAGTTTTAGATGTGGACATCATTGCCAGTGTTACATTTAAGGACAGAAACTCAACTTGATGGTTTGATATAAAGCTTGTAAACAAATACGCATGAGTGTTTTCAGTGGTATTTCCATGGAGTTATTTATTTGTAATTTCTGCATATTTTGTGTTATTCTTAATTATTCTTTGGATAGAATGAGGTATATTTGGTATTTGCACTTTATTAATTTGTCATTTTGATTTGACTTATTTGTGCATATTTTTTAAAAATTGTATATAAGAACTGGAGCCTGCAAGTCAATATACTGAGATCAAGGTCTGCAGTAAATTTCTCTGAAAACCACCAAAAATGCAAGCACTATATTAAATATATTGTCTGCCAGTTTTTCACTTCTTTAATATCATTTTTTTAATTTATTCTTGCCAGTCAAGTACACCAGATATTTGGGCTTGGGGGATGACCCTGGGTACATTTTGACAAATCTGACAGGCACAAAATACCCTCTTGACAACACTTTGAAATTGACTTCTGTAAGGGATACATTCATTATACAACCAAAAAACTTGTTAATTTACTGAAGCTACATGGATGGCTGAGATGCCCCCTCTGTAATGAATGCACCATCTCTTGTAGGCAGTTAGTACAGTACAGAGGGATCTTTATTTCCTTAAGTAATCAAATAAAGTAGGTGGAGTATTTGCTGGAATCTAAATGGTTCCACTTCTGAAAGTGATTGTAAACAATATTTTAAGTTGGGAAGCCCTATAGTATTGGTATAGAGCAGGAACTCTAATGCCCCGTACACACGATCAGATTTTCCGACGGAAAATGTGTGTGAGGGCCTTGTTGTCGGAAATTCGGACCATGTGTAGGCTCCATCACACATTTTCCATCGGATTTTCTGACACACAAAGTTTGAGAGCAGGCTATAAAATTTTCCGACAACAAAATCTGTTGTCGGAATTTCTGATCGTGTGTACACAAATCCGACGCACAAAGTGCCACGCATGCTCAGAATAAATAAAGAGATGAAAGCTATTGGCTACTGCCCTGTTTATAGTCCCGACATACGTGTTTTACGTCACCGCGTTCAGAATGATTGGATTTTCCGACAACTTTGTGTGACCGTGTGTATGCAAGACAAGTTTGAGCCAACATCCGTCGGAAAAAATCCTAGGATTTTGTTGTCGGAATGTCCGATCAATGTCCGACCGTGTGTACGGGGCATAAGTCCTCTCTGAGATCCATTGGAGAAAAGTGTACATTTTGCTAATCTTAAAAAAAAAGTTTCCCTTTTTACCTCCCAATAAATTGGATTATCTTTGATTGCAGTTTTTGCAAGTCTCATGTTTCCAACCAAATTGGGAGGAATCTGAAGTAATACATTATGTTAGGAAGTAAGGAAATTGCCACAATGTATATGCACCTTCACCATGACAGATTATAAGTGGTCCATTTGTCCAGGTCATCACTTAGCTTTTTTTTTTTTTAAATTTCTTTTTATTGAGTTTTTTCAATAGAGTAATGTACAACTGGGTGCGTCAACGTGACACCCTCCCAGTGAAACTTTGGCCTCGCAGGGCCTAACATACTAAACCCTAACAGATACAGTCTAGGCCTACCCCAAACCCATCCACTCCCCCCCCCCACCCAGAAACTTGTCACAGCTCAAGGATATTTCTTAGCTAGATACATGCTTAGTCTTATACTTCACACTTATACATTTGTGGTATCACAGTAACTTCCTCCTTCCATTCTATTTCCTTATAGTTTCAGCCATTTATTCCCTCATGCAAGTATAGTACACTGTGTCTTTAGGTTTTACCATTTAAGTTTTACTCCTCACATATGTATAAACCATGGACTATGACTCTCATCCCACCGTAGTGCTAAATTCCCACCATACTTTCCATATTTTGTCGAATTTTTTCTCGCAACCCCTCGCTCTATATGTTGCCTTGTAAAACGGGAGCATACTGTTGACTATCTGTTTCCAAAACCTACCCTCTGGAGCATTCTTATTTTTCCATTTAAGGAGGATTGCTTTTTTCCCATAAAATAAGAGAATGGTAATTAGCGTTCTCAAGGCCCTGGTTGGAACCAGGTCCTCTACCAGCCCCAATAAGCAAACCTTAATTGTCACTGGAATGGGAACTGAGATCAGGTCTGAGATGCACTGCGTGATTTCCTTCCAATATATTTGAATGAGTGGGCATGACCAAAATATGTGTTCCGCATTTGCGGAAAGAACATCTCCAGCACTTTGCTGTGTCACCACCATACATTTTTGCAAGCCTGGCCGGAGTATAATAACTTCTATGTAAAAACTTAAATTGTATTAATCTATCTCTTGCTGAAACTAAGTAATTAAAAGGTTGTGTCCATAGGTCATCCCAGTCCTCCCCTTGTAGCTCCGGAAACCTCCGTCTCCCAGTTAGTTCTACATTTAAGAACTGCCTTAGGAGTAGTTGTGAAAAATTCCTTATATGTTACTGAGAGAATTTTAGGTAATTCCTCCACTGTCAACAGAGATTCAAGAGCTGAAGGCAGGGACTCCACTCTCAGCTCCCTGAATTGTTTTTGGAATGCATGCCTGATTTGAAGGAACCGAAAGAGGTAAGAATTCGGCAAGTCATGTCTGGTCTTGAGCTGTGAAAATGTCAGAAGTTCACCAAATGATGTGATGTCCTTGAGTGTTTTTATACCCTTTACTGCCCATATCATTGGGTCCGGCAAACTATAAAATTGCGGTAGTAAAGGATTCATCCATAATGGTGAGGACGGGGAGACACCCAGGTAGCTAGGAGATGCCAATTTTACCGCCAATCCCCAGGCTCTAATTGTGGCTATCATTGTCTCTGTAAGTGGTAGGTCTGTTTTTGTGCCCCTAAATAAGGCTAGTCGTAGGCTTTCGTATGACCCGAGATGAGCCGCCTCTAAAACCGTAGCCGCGTCCCCATCGTCCGACAGTAACCATCTGTGGGCAAACACCATTTGTCCCGCCAGATAGTACCTATGCCAGTCCGGTAACGCTAATCCTCCCTGTGAACCTGGCTCCTGGAGAACCCTGAGACCCACCCGGGGAAGCTTAGGTGTCCACAGAAATGAGACTACCAAACTATCTATACGCTTGAAGTAAACCTTTGGTATCCAAACCGGGGCGTGTCTGAGAAAATAGAGGATTACCGGTAAAATTTTCATTTTTATAAGGCATATTCTGCCTATCAGGGAAAGGGGTAACCTGGCCCAGGCCTGAAATTTTTGCTTAATTAGGGTCAGCAGTGGTAGCAAATTTAAAGTGAAGTAATCCTGTACTTTCGCTGTTATTTTTTCCCCGAGATATTTGAGTGTATCCACCCATTGCATTTGAAGATTGGGGTCCACCTCATCTTTTGCTTTGACGTCTATAGGCAGTATGGACGACTTGCTCCAGTTTACCCTGAGCCCTGAAAAAAGGGCGAACTTATTTAGAATTTCTAAGACCGCTTTTAAGGAGTTGACAGGGTCATTTAAAAATAGAAGCATGTCGTCCGCATATAAGGCCAACATTTCGTGAATTGTTCCCACTCTAACCGCCTCCACATTACTCGAGGATCTCAGGGCAATAGCCACCGGTTCCATTACCAGGGCAAACAGAAATGGGGATAGTGGACACCCTTGTCTAGTACCTCTACCCACCTCAAAGAATGTAGAAACCGTAGATCCAAGTCTAATAGCTACCTTTGGATTCCTGTAAAGCATATAAATCCATTTCCTGAAATTCGGACCGAATCCCATAACCTCCAGTACCCTAAACATGAAGTTCCAATCTACTGAGTCAAATGCTTTTTCTATATCTATGGATAATACAATCCTTGTTTCCGAGTCTGAGGGAGGTAGCTGCAAGTGAGTAAATAGTCTCCTCAAGTTTGTGTCTGTCGATTTACCTGGCATAAATCCCGTTTGGTCGATATTTACTATGGCTGGGATTACCGTCGCTAGTCTTGTCGCAAGAATTTTTGTTAAAATCTTTAAGTCTGTGTTTAACAGTGCTATTGGCCTGTAAGACGCACAGTCCGTAGGGTCTTTCCCTGGCTTCAGCAATAGGATCATATATGCTTCTAGCATAGAACTAGGAAGGGAAGAATTTTTGTGACAATACTCTAGTAGCCAATGAAGTCTAGACGCCAACTGCTCTACGTTATCTTTGTAAAAATCTATGGGGAACCCATCCGGCCCGGGAGCCTTGTTAGGCGGAAAAGCAAATATTGCTACCTGTATTTCTTTGATTGTTATGTTTGCCTCTAATAATTGACAATCACCGCCTGATAATCTCGGGATAGGTAGCCCCTCTAGTAGCTCGTGCATTTCTTCAGTGTCATACTTAGGGATTGGTGAGTATAGGGAGGAGAAGAAGTCAATGAACGCCTGCATTATGGCGGTCGATTCATTGACCAGAACACCCTGCTTGTTTTTAATAACCGGTATATGAGCAATGGGTGATTGGTCAGCCACTAACATAGCCAGGAGCTTACCATTCTTGTCCCCCTCTGCAAACACCCTATGTGCCGCCCTTGTCAAGTCTGAGCCAGTTAAACCCCTTACATGTAGAGATAATCGCCATCTCGCCTCTAGCAGAGCTTCATAGGAGGACCCATTATTAGTCCTAGCGTGAACCTCAGCACAATCCCTCTCACTCTGTTTTAATATTTCCATTTCTTCATTCTCATTTACTCTTGCAGTTTTTATAGCTGATATGCATTCCCCCTAGTTACTGCTTTGAAAGCATCGTGGTTGGTTCAGCAGACTCCAAATTAACCGCCCAGTATGACTTAGTGGCTTCCTCTATTTGGGTCGCCACCTGCTCGTTTTGCAACCAGGCAGCCGAGAGGCGCCATCCTCCCCCCCTTGCCCCGGTCGGAAGGGACAGAGCAAGAGAGAGAGGATTATGATCCGAAAGGCCCCCGGCCAGATATTCAACTTTATCCACATATTGTAGGATTTTATTATTACCAAAGGCCAGATCGATTCTCGCTGCCGACCTATGGGTCGATGACAGGTGAGAATAACATCTATCCGTTGGATGTTTCCATCTCCATAATTCCATTAGGCCCGCCGCAGAGGCCCATCCACACAGGTCCGCCGAGCTCACCCTGCCCGGATTGGACGAGTCCAATGCCGCATCAAGTACTGCATTGAAGTCTACCATCATAAGCAGAGGGAGATGCAGAAACTGGGCCAATCGGGTCAACATATCATATAGCATCTGGATCTGGAAAGGAGGAGGAATGTAAACATTAACCAGTAGCATCCTACTATAATACACATCTATTACCATTGCCACATAGCGACCATTAGGGTCTGTTATAATTTGGTGTACGTTGCACGGGATTGTCTTGCTGACCAGTACCGATACTCCCCTAGCAAAAGTGGAGTAGGTGGAGTGGAAAGCTTTTTGTATCCATGGTTTGCGGAGAGACATCACCTTGCCACCGTCCAAGTGAGTCTCCTGTAAAAACACAATGTGTGGTTTTGATTGCTTTAGGTATTGGAACACCGAGGCTCTCTTAAACTTATTGTTTAGGCCTCTAACGTTCCAAGACACTATGTGCACATTATCCGTCCCTGTCATTGGAATGATAATAAAATTTGTTACCACCTTTTAAAGGAAACTTCTCCCTCCTTTGCATTGAACAACAACTAATTATGTAATCTATTCCACTTATATCGATCTGAGCCGTGACAAGTTTGCTATACCCTCCCCCCCCTGCTATTATACCAGTGAACAACCCCAACCGAATATAAAAAAATCTGGCATGTAGCTTTATCCCAAAAATCAAAAAAACAAAAAATAACGTGGACATTTGCCACATACGGCGAAAGTCTGACAGCTCTTCTACTGTATTTCTCATCTTCCTTCAAAATGCTCCGGGCAAGATATTCATTGGAGCTTGTAAACTTTAAAGGATTAGGGGGCTTAAGCGAAAGTCCCTGCAAAGGCCCCTCCGCCCGCTATTGAGTTTTGGGACGGATATGACTGGAGTGATCTCCATTAGACGTCCTTCAGGAGGACCACCTCACCCCCTCGTTGGTGAAATATTTCCCACTCAAACGGCAAACAGGAACAAAAGAAAAATAATGAAATAGATCCGGAAAAAAAAAAAAAAAAAAAAGAATAAGAATGAAATTTAGCTTCGTTGTGGCAGCACCAGTGGAACGGAGACCTTCAGAAAGGTTGACATTACTGTACAAAAATTCTGGAGACTGGAATCAGGATATTTCCGAACTCCCAGGCCCTGTAGTCATGTGTTGTCTCCTTCCGGTTGTGAAGTCAACTCCAGGAACGGTCATAATTTCTCCATTTTTCAGCTGCATGACTTATCTTCCTGGTGCTGGATCCGACACATGACCAAATGGCACATTTCCATCTCCAACAGTGGGAATGATTATTGGCAAATAACAACCTTGCTTTCAACTGTGGTGCCTTTAAAGAGGTTAAATTGCATGTGTCCATGCAGATAGCATTCTCTCTAAACACTGGTTTCGCATGCTTCAGCGGGATTATCAAAGAATCTCACATTGCCTTTATACTGTATCCTGAGCCTGCTGGGATATAGCATGCTGTATTGCACCTCCTTCTCCCTTAAACGTTTGCGTACATCATTAAAGGAGCGACGCTGCTGTTGTGTGGCTGCAGAAAAGTCTGGGAACAGCATTATCTTGGCATTTTCAAATTTTAATTCTTTGGCCTTCCTGGATTGCTTCAGGATCATGTCCCTATCTCTGTAGTTTAGGAATCTCACCAAAAAGGGTCTTGGGAAGGCTCCTGGTGGTCTTTTTCCAGTGGGGACCCTATGCGCTCTTTCCACTATACAAGTGGGGGTAAATCTTCCAGCGAGAGGAGCCTTGCGAAGAACTCTTCAGCAAATAGCGCTGGCCTGTCCCTTTCTGCTACCTCTGGCAGGCCGACCACCCTTACATTGTTTCTCCTTTGGCGGTCCTCGGCGTCATCTGCTCTGCGTAGCAGGGAGTTTACCAGGCCGCGGAGTTCAGCAAGCTGGTTGCCCTGGGTATGGGATGTGTCTTCTACCCCGGAGACCCTGTCTTCCACTGTGGTCAGCCGACCTCTAATTTTGTCAAGATCATGTCTGATCAAAGTGCATTCAGATGATAAGTGGTCAATTCTCCCCATTAATTCTGACTTACTAGTGCTGATAGCTTCCAGGATCGGTCTTGTGATCGCCTCCGCATCCACCGCCACAGCCTGCTCCTCTACCCCCTCTGAATCAGCCAGCAGCTCCTCTGTGTCCACTGCCTGTGCCATCTTGGATGTTGTGTGCTGGGTGTGCTGTTCAGGCTTCCGGGAAGACAAGATGGCGGGGGCGGAGCCTCTGTCCGTCCCTTAGTGGAGCGAGTCTGGCGCTGCTCAGTATGGCCCTTCTGCTGCATTTTAGAGGCCGCGGAAGGCATCTCTGTGATCCTCTCACCTTCCCCCAGGTGCCGGTCCTGTTTTATAACGGATCAAAATGCTCCAATGTTGCGGATTGTGATCAGGAAGGACGGAGCTCTGAAGAAAAGCTAGCTGCCTCGCTCACATCCGGCCACGCCCCATCACTTAGCTTTTTGAATAACGGTGGATAATTGACCATGTACAATTTATCAATATTTGTAGTGAACTGTATGGCTTAATAATGGATAGAGCCCTGTTTCCACAGAAAAGGGAAATTGCTTCACAGTTAGAAAGATGGCCTGAGAAAAGATTAAAAATTTAGAGCTAAAGATCTGGACATGTTGACAGGTAAGCCAGAAACTTTAGCAAATCTATCCAAATTGGCTAAGACATTGGGCATAGTGATGCGGGGGGATGTGATAAATAATAAGAGATCATCCACATAAACAGTGCATTTATGATTTAGGTCACTGCAACAAACTCCCTTAATGCTAATCTATACTTAAAATAAAATACTTAAAGCGGAGTTCCACACAAAAATGCAACTTCCGCTTTTCCGGTTCTTCCCCCCCTCCGGTGTCACATTTGGCACCTTTCAGGGGGGAGGGGGGAGCATATACCTGTCTAATACAGGTATTTTGCTCCCACTTCCGGGCATAGATACCCGAGCCACCCGCAGGTATCTACGCCACTTCCCGCCCCCCCCCTGCTGTCTTCTGGGATACACACAGGTCTCATAACACAGCAGAAACCAGTGGGATAGAGCAGCGTGAGTCGTGCATGCACAGTAGGGAACCAGGAAGTGAAGCCACAAGGCTTCACTTCTTTAGTCCCTTACTGAGGATGGAGGCAGCAGCACCCGATAGCTGAGGGATAGATCGGCTTCGGGTGCCGACATTGCGGGCGCCCTGGACAGGTAAGTGTCCTTATTTTAAAAGTCAAAAGTCAGTAGCTGCTGACTTTAAAAAAAAAAAAATTGGCAGAACTCCTCTTTAAAATAAAACAATAATAAATACTTAATACTAGGATTCTCGTGGATAGTAATTTCCAATGGATTGATCATTATGGCAAAAAGTAGAGGTGATAGGGGACTTTCCTGTCTAGTTTCCTGCTTAAATAAGATGGCCTTAGAGCAGTATACATGCATTCTAATTATAGATTAAGGATAAGAATAAAGATTTTGCAAGATGTTTATAAAATATGCGCCAAAGTTCCACCTACGTAACACCTCAAACAAATTGGGCCATGAAACTAAATCAAAGGCCTTTTGTAGGTCAGGGACACTAGCTTTCATAACATCATAATTAACAATAAAGCAAAACCCTATTCATTACCCCATAATATATACTGTTTAAATACGTTTAAATACAATGGCTCTTGCATTCATCTATACAAAGCCAGGTTTCCACTTATTGAGAAAAAATTGCAGAGGAAGTTGAAGGAGTATTTCTTAATTTCTTTGCTCTTAACATGGTCTCTGTCCCATTCCCATGTATCTTCTTATTATTTTGGTAATTTAATAGAAAACATAGCAGCAGATAACAACCAATTGATGCTTGCCTACTGAGGCAGATTCCATATTTTTCATATACACGTTAAAAAAAAAATGTTTTTTGCTTGGAAATTACTTAAAACCCTCATAAATTTTATTTCCTGAAAGCAAAAGCCCTGGAGAATAAAATGGTGGCAGTTGCAATTTCACACGTTACTTGCGCAGTCGTTTATGAAATGCTAATTCTCAAGAAAAAATACACTTAAATGAATTTTAGTGCACACAAACACAATAATACTCAATTGTTAAAATATAAAATATGATGTTATATGGAGTAAATGGATAACAAACATCTCGAGATTTAAAGTTGCTCACACCTGTGAGATTACACCAAATGAACGTACCTAAAATTGTCCTTAGGCGATACTTTACCAGCCTTTACAGGTTATCAACTTAAAGCTAAACATGAGCTATGCTGCTAGAATTATTGCTCTCACTCTGACGTTTACAGTAATATGCAATATACAGTATGTGGTGCAAACACTGCTTATATGTGCATACCGGACCTCCTTATTTTTATTTTGTTTATTTAAATCTCTGTTTTTTTATATTTATTTTTATTTATTTTTTTGTAAATTTAATTTTATTCCTATTACAAGAGATGAACAATATCCCTTGTGATAGCTTTGGGCAGTAACATGTACTTTTTTTTATTGAAGTGGTCAAGTACGAAAAAAATAATGTTCACTTTCACACAAATATCAATGCTGATGTCATTTGACAAATTTCCCCTAAAATAAACCTGCTTAATGCCAACTTGCCATTTGAATTCAAATGATTTGTGGACAATGTACTCCAAGCACTGGACTGGTAATTCTTCCATCCTATAATAACTCACTTAGTATTTGGCCCTGCAAGTGACACATATAGGCCACTTGACATTTTTAGTTTACAACACCTGCTATTATCCCACAGAATCATAATGATCATTCATAATACTAAGCCATAATCTATACTGAAGTATGATAACCTAAACTTGTTTTTTCATCATAGTATTATACCATTAATTGTATATAGGTCTTCTCAAATAGTAAAATACTACTTGTGAGTTTGTTAGTATTATAAAAAATGGTTATTATTGTAAATCAGTGTACCTCATATTCTGAAATTAATTAATATACTGTAGGTTCTTTGATAACAACTTGTCACTATACATCAAGAACTAAGGAAAATGGGATTGTAAAGGTGCAACAACAAAACCAAACACAGAGTTATACAAATTATCAAAATTTATTTAGAAACATTTAAAAATCGACATATTCTTGTCAGAAGTAGCCATACAATACATAAACAGATGCAACTGATTGGTTATCTACATCTTTCGCCACAATGGTGGCTTCTTCAGGAGAACTTTTTTTTATCAGGCACTGTATATATGGTCACTATAAATTGAAAATAACATAATAATATAGAAAAACAATAATAAATCAAATAATCATACAAATTAAATCATTCCATTTAATCAATTGCTCAAATGCGCCGAGAACCAATGAATGATATAAGCCATGAAACGAGTCAAGATTTCTTGGGCTGTTCAAAACCTACTTATTGGCCCATATATACCTCTATAAATCAGAGTTTATCGAGTACTATGTAATTATCAATGTGTGTGTGTATCTTCCCTTGTTTTTATAGCAGCTCTGTTGCATATGGTATACCAATGTTATGACCAAAATATGTAATTCATTATTGAATGTATCAATGTATTTTTATTTGATTAATAGCACATTTATATACAAATGATCTATGCAATATCTGTATTAGTGACATTCCTCATTCAAGGTCCCACTAATTTTCTTTCCTGTTTTATATAAATAAGTCATATCTCTTTTACATAAGTCATATAAGTCATATCTCTTTTTCTTCACTATTTTTGGGTGGAAGACACCTATTTCCATATAGTGAACTGCCAATGCCTTTATACCATCTGATACCATGCCCATTTTTACCAATTACAATCTACCTACCAAAATATTTTCATACTGGGCCCCTGTTGTTCTATATGACTTTATCCACACTGAGGCTTGTAACGAGCCCCTGCTCACTCGGTTCCACTCTCTCGGTTCCACCGACACTCCTCTGCGGCTATAGAATCAGACTGCAGATCACAACATCTGATGGTTCGGTCATCCGATGCTCTGGGACTAGAACTACAGCTATGTGCCGTTCTAATCCAGTTGCGTAACTCAGAACAAACACCAGGCAGGCTGTATGTAAGTTCAACCAGGAATCTCTTTTATTGAAAAATACAGGCTCTTTTATACACTAAAAGTGGAGGTGCATACCTCCGGCTCATATTACTCTGAACATACACCTGTGACCAGAAACCTAATTAACATGGGCTAATTAACTAATCCCTTTAGACAGCCTAGATGACTCAGACATGACCTTTAGGCCAGACTGGCTGTCTTGTAGCTCAGAAAACCCAATCAACATTATCACAATAGCAGAGTTAATTAACACAAACAAAAATGGGGATCTAATGACTCTTAGATCCCATACTAGAGACTTATTTACAATACACATTCTAGCAGGCAACAGACAGACAGGTGGCTGGAATTGACACCAGCACCTCCTAACAGTATTTGTCCCAGCATTATGATAAGCCACTATTTCTAATATGGCAAATCCAGGGTCACCAGAGTCTGTGTGTCCTGGGGGACCAGGACCCGAATCCACAGTAATACCACCTCAAGGGTCTCCAGGCACACAGCTCACAAAGAGCACCCTTCCCCCAAATGCCAGGGCCCACGATCGATCGGCAAGAGGCTAGCATTCAGTCCCCTCCAAAAGTCTCTCTCCCGGCTAGATCTGTCACAAGGCTGACCTGGGTCGGGGATGGGGGGGTGCGTAGCAGGGCTTCCCTACTGTGTCTCTCCAGAGATATTAGCGGGGGCCCTCCTACGCATCGGCGTCATGCTACGCCCTGATCGTGGTGTCATGTGACGTCACAATGCAGGAATGTTCTTAGTCCATCTCACACTGGAGATAGGGTGGGTGTGGCTCCACTTTGGCACCTGCATCGGTGGTGGATCTCACTGTCAACCCCTATTTTCATTCGACATTGTGCATGACGCTGGCTGGGGACCCACCCCACACACAGATTACATAAGCAGGTGAGCTTGATCACCATACCTATGTGTCTTACACCAGGAAGGTAACACACACAGCCCATTCACTGGATACACATTTAAAAATCCAAATTTTTTCATATTTTATAAAAAAAAAATTCAGAACACCATGTTTGAAATCATTTCCACACGTGTGGAATGTGGCTGGGGCGGGGTTCCTTGCCTCAGCTCAGGAATAGACAATCAGTTTGGGGTTCCATCTTGCTAGCCAAGCACAGTGTTTTAGCTAACCTGTAAGTATAGACCCCTGTCACGTACCTGGTAGGTAGAGCCCGGAATGCAGGGAATGGCCTCTCATATACCTCTCACTCGGGAACCCCTGGTAGTGCTGACAGGGGCTCGAGAGTACAAAGAGGCACAAGTGCCTGACTGGAACACTGGAGTAGAGGGCTGGATCCTGTAGTCAGCAGGGAGGTGTACTGTAGTCCAGCAGCAGGATGCAGACAGCAGGGAGGTGCACTGTAGTCCCGTAGCAGGATGCAGACAGCAGGGAGGTGCACTGTAGTCCTGTAGCAGGATGCAGACAGCAGGGAGGTGCACTGTAGTCCCGTAGCAGGATGCAGACAGCAGAGAGTTGCAGACAAGCTGGGTCAAGGTACTGGCGGGCAGATCAGGTACAGAAGGGCAATCCAAAAGAGTAGTCAGAGTCCAGGCCGGAACCGGGGCAGGCAGCAAACAGGGAAGTCAGGAACAGGCCAAGTAGGTACTAGATTCAGGTAAACTAGGTAACAAGGCAACAGGGGTCTCAGGAAACACTGTAGACCGGACAGCAAGGAAGCAAGGCATCAGTCTCCTTTAAATAGCCCCATTGTTGGTGCCCAGTGCTGTCACAAGGGGTGCTTCCGCACTTCCGCGCGTGCCCGTGCGCCGCTACTAGCGCTATTGCGCATGCGCGTGCGCCGGACGGCTCCTTTGTGCACAGGAATTCTTCTAGTGCTAGGACATTTGCTGGAAGGGTTTTCCTGACAACCCCGTTCTCCCCATGAGTTTTTTTCTCCCTTTAGGGGTAGAACATATTAACTAATATTATATCCTGATTTGTATTTACAGTTTATTTCTGTACCCAACTCCTGATGAATGGCATAAGCCATGAAACGCGTCAAGTTTTCTTGGGGCGCTCAGTCAAGTTTGGCTCATTGGCCCTCCTATATATTCAGAGTTTATCAAGTACTATGTAATTATTGAATTTGCATTGAAGCAAAGAATTTGCATTGTAAGCATTGAATTTTACAGAAAATTACAGGACTGCAGATTGAAAAGGAAAGGTAATTTTTCGTTTACAATCATTTTTATTGGGAAGATCAAAAACATAAGTACAGAAAAAGCAAAAGTATACATTGCATAGAAAGCAGTTTTGTGGAGTGGTGTAACAATAAACTAGATTAGCATATACCGGTTTTATAATATATCATTGGGGGAAAACAGCCAAAAAGTATAAATATTAAATTCTGGGGAGATACAAAAGGATGGAAACTGACTTACAGTAATAAATAACATGCAATAGAAATAGGATTAATTATATAGAGTCAAAGAGGGGGCACCTATACAATATGACAAGAATAATACATAGGTTTTAGTTCAAGGTATATCCCAAAATTTCAATTTTTTTTCAAAATTATGCATAGTATCTTGGATTGTATGATGAATACGTTCTGAGAGTTTGATAGTTTCCATTCTGGATAGTACCTGGGCCCAAATAAGGTTAGGTGATTTCCATTTAAGTGCAATCATCCATTGTATTGTGCTAAATAAGGAGTGTAATAGTTTGTTGCAAGAGATAGGAGTGTTTGGTATAGAGGCGAACAGAAGGCATATATTTGGTGTAAGAATGATTGTTTTGCCTGTAGCAAGTGTTACTTTGTTGACAGCTGCCTGCCAAATTGGTTGAAGAAATTTGCAGTTCCAAAAAATGTGTAAAAAGGAGCCTTGTTCTGTACATCCTCTGAAACAATTAGGAGAGGATGTAGGATAAAAGGAGTGTATTTTGGTAGGGGTCATATACCATGTGAAGAGTAATTTTGTTGGGGTCTCCCTGATTGAGACTGAGCAATTGCTTTTGTGCAGGTTGTCAACCATGGAGACCCAATTCTCTACATCAATGGAGCACTCCAACCCCTCTTCCTATTGCAACATTGGTTTGGATTTTTCAGGGAGATGAAGATTATTGAAGTGTTTATATAGATGAGATATCAAGCCTTTGTCTCTTGGAGATGTAATGCAGATGTGTTCAAACTGTGAGTTGGGAGGTTAATGGTTAATGAGTAGTGTTGTTCAAAGAAGTTTTTTAGTTGTAAAAACCGAGAGACTTCTGAGGGAGGAAATTTATATTTAGCTTGTAGGGACTCAAATGAGGGAAATCCCATGTTAATGGTAAGGGATCTAAGTGTTGTAAGGTTATTGTTTATCCAGAAGACAAATGGGCTCCTGTCTTTGAAAGCTGGTGTAAATTTAGGGTCGCCCAAAAATGAGGCCAATGGTGGTACCACAGATGAGAGTTTAAAGGTATCTTTATGACAAAGCCAAAGTTGGTATGAATTATGAATGGAATGTGCTACCAATGTATTGAGAGTATGGATCATTTGGGGGGGATAACATCTGACCAAAGTAGGCCCTGTTATAATAAGGGGAATACTGAGGAGGACTCGAAGGAGATCCATGGGATGTTTAGGTCCGAGGCAAACCATTGGGCTAGTTGTAAGAATCTGCCCACAAGGAAGTATAGCCAGAGAGGCCAAATCCCCCCTGGGGTTATGGTCTGTACATAAGGGAGGAAAGGTAATTTTTAATAACGTTATAGTACAATATGGCTTGTGTCAAAATTGCACATGCTATAATATTTTTTTATTTGCAATACTTTTTTCCCATGAAAGTGGAGTTACTTTTTAATGATTTGCGGTTCACCTCAAACATCCAGTCTTGTGAATAAGCTGTTAGTTGATATTTTCCTGCACATAACTGGATGTTTCAATTGCACATAAGTGTACTTTGCTGATAAAGATGCATAATACTATGGATGGGATTTTATAGGCACCAAAAACACCAAAGCAGGTAAAATACAAAAATTTTATTTTACAATTATATTAAAAACACATAAGGGTCCCTTGTACATAATTGTTACATTCATAGACCCATGAATATCCATGAACAAAGACCAAACAAGGTCATAAATGTGCAAATAAACCCCAGCATGTTTCAATTTTCATTGTCTTCTTTAGGGGGTCAATAAAATAGGTAGACTTTACAAGAAACAATACAATGACAAAATAGTACAAAAATACAGGCAAAAATAAATTCATAATAATATGACATATCATAGAAAAGTACATAAAAAAAAAACACACTCACAATGTTGGTGGCGGGGACCAGCCCAATTAAAGGACTCCCCAGGTTTCCATCAGGCAACCAGATGGAAAAGGAGGAGCTCAAGGGACAAATGGCCGCTAATGAAAATTGCAACTATACACCGCCTTTGATGTTTCTGTGGCACAAGTAAGTTATGAACTTGAATTGATACTGAGGGTGGTATATTATCTTTGTTGTGTTTTTAGTTAAAGCGTAACTCCACTTTTGTTGAGAAAAAAAACATTACCCTCTGGGTGATCTATGTACATTGCAAGGATTTAACAACCACCAAGCGAATTGTTCTATTCTCAATGGAGTGTTGCCAACATCCCAAATGATTATTGTATAAGTATCCTAAAAAGGGACACAAGTACCCCCCGGTACAGTACCAGTACCAGTACTGCAGGAGAGCATGAACCTGCAACGGTTACACCATAAAGCGGTGAGGTAAGGCTGATAATGATCCTGCTGGGATGAGGACAGAGAAAAGAATACTGACTGAGGGGAGCAACTCTTTTTTATAGAGTTAAAGTGGTCCTGTGGGTTGGTAGGGGGCGGAGCAACCAACCATTGGTATGCTGCCATGGAGGCACTAGGAAAAAGGGACACAAGTACCCCCCGGTACAGTGGGACTTTATGGGCGAACAAAAAGAAAATCATATATCATAAAATATCATTTATTTAGAAAATGGTTAAAACACATGTGTAATGACAAACATAGCAGCAGTTTGTACAATACATTTTATACAAGACAACAAGGAGATGTTTGCACATGGTGCATTGTTACAAATTTCAATGAAAGTTTCCTCCTTTAGCCTGACATGTTTCAGGAAAAATATCCCTTCCTCAGAGGCATTATAGGAGAAGGTATAAATACATTCTGAAAGAAAGCAAGAATAGTTTTACCAAAACATCTTTCAAGGCAGCATCAACAGTGTAGTACATGAGCATGTCCAATATACACACCGAAATTGAATTGTAGAGAAATATTTTAAAATAAGATTTGCAAAGAAAAATAAGTTTGCCACTGTTTGTCCATCTAAAAAAACGATGAACCCCGTCTGGGCTCGGAACAGCCCTCACAAAGGTCCCCACAGGATGACCACCATAGCGCAGCCACAGAAAAGCCCTGAGGAATAACAAGATATTCTATTGTAATTAAAATTAATATATGAAAAATATGTATAAATATACACAGAGGATGTTAATGTTGTAATTATTTTGACAGTATGGGGCTTCATTGTAAGTATATTACAAAGCACTTATTTACATGCGAAAAAAAGATATTGATTCTAATGGTGGATAACTTTAATATTTATATCGTCAGTTGCAAGTTGGAATTTTTATAAATAAAAGAAGGAAGGGGAGGAAAGTAAAGCAACCCCACCTTCTCAGAATGTCATTTAGATATATACAGGGCAAAAGCTGAAACTCAACAAAAAAAAAGGAGAAAAACAAACAAACTTTTTTCTTACTTATGCCCTGTACACACGGTAGGATTTTCAGACAGAAAATATGTGATAGGACCTTGTTGTCAGAAATTCCAACCGTGTGTGGGCTCCATCACACATTTTCCATCGGAATTTCCGACACACAAAGTTTGAGAGCTTGCTATAAAATTTTCCAACAACAAAATCCGTTGTTGGAAATTCCGATCGTGTGTACACAAATCCGACACACAAAGTGCCACGCATGCTCAGAATAGATTAAGAGATGAAAGCAATTGGCTACTGCCCCGTTTATAGTCCCAACGTACGTGTTTTACGCCACCGCGTTCAGAACGATCGGATTTTCCGACAACTTTGTGTGACCGTGTGTGTGCAAGACAAGTTTGAGCCAACATCCATCAGAAAAAATCCATGGATTTTGTTGTCAGAATGTCCGATCAATGTCCAATCATGTGTACGGGGCATTAGAGTGGGTGTGTGGACACAAGTGGCTGGGGCGTTGTTGGTCCTGAGAGGCAAAGTCTGCACTGAACAATGCGCAATTTGCGCGCTTTAAAGGCTGCCGGCACATGCGCAGTGATCTTATACTGTTGGTGTCAGCATAGTATGTTAGCATCCATAAGCAGCATCATTGCGTATAACAGCGCAATGACATCATCTCACCGTGACTTAGAACGGGGCGAATGAGCAGTTCGCGACGCCCAGAAGCCAGGCAGGTAAAGCGTCACAGTAAATCAGACACAGTAGAGGCGTGTCCTCAGTTATTCCCATGACAACCACTGGACAACCAAGAATCAACTATCATCAAAAATAAACATAAAAATAATAATAAAACAAACCTCAAAGCATGTGGAAGGGACCATAGGGGAACATACACGGGGGACCCCCAGGACAAAGGCCATGGGGAAGCATCATGCAGATCAAGATCAAGCCCACCGGCACAAAACAGTCGCAAAAGCACAGACATTACTTGGCTGAGCACACAAGGAGTTTTAAAAACTTGTCTGGAAGCCAAAAAATGGCTCCACATTATATGCAAAAATAATAATTATACATGAAGGCAGGTATACGGACATGGTCAAATCTATTTGATGGAGCCCATTGGAGAGATAATTATGGAAAACATACAATCATGACTTGAATATGTAAATATAAAATAGGGCATACAGCAAGAAATCATAAATTACAATATTCTCATCTGTCTCATCAGTTTTCATTATATGATGTTATGAAAACAAGGGAGAACGCAGAGATACGAATCGCATTAAAATGAATAAATCAATAAATTTACAAGTAAGAATAAGAGTATAGTGAATTTTTAGACAGGTAATCACTCTTTTTCACACCCTCCTGAAGCAAAACCATCCAGAAAAGGATGGAAGCTTAGTTGGGTATTGAGACCTGGAAATGAAGTTGCATTGAGGTCAGCAATCCAGCGGACCTCCCTCCGGAACAAGATCTTGTTCCAGTCACCACCTCTACTGTCCGGGTGGACTTGATCGAGGATGGTGAATAGAACATGGGGAAGTTTGCCCGCATGATGATCTCGTACATGCCGCCCCAGAGGAAGGTCCGGATTCGCATGTTTCATGCTTGTGATGTGTCGTGCTGCTCTCTTATAGAATTCTAATTTGGTTTTACCAATGTAAAAGCATTTACATTGGCATGTTAGTAGGTAGATAACCCCAGGCATTTTGCAGTTAGCATAGTGTCTGGATCTATACATTTTGTCATTTGGTAATACAAATTTCGATTGTGTGTTCATGTATCGACAATATGTACACCCACCACAAGTAAAAGTACCAAGTCTTTTACAGATGTCAGACCGAAAGGTACCAGTATACTCACTTTTGACCAAATGGTCTCTTAGTGAACGTGCTCGTCTACAGGTAATGGTGGATGTAGCAGACACATGTGATTTTAAGTTTGGGTCGATTTGTAGCAGGTGCCAGTGCTTTTGTAAGATTTTTTGAATGGCTTTGTGTTGTTTGTTGTAAGTAGTTATCAATCTGGTTTTGAAACATCAGATGTTTTTTAGAAAAGAGTACCTCCTGTCTTATTTGTCCCCGTGCACATCTAAAGGCCTTTTTGAGGCACGTGGATGAATAACCTCGATCTAGGAGGTGGTTTTTGAGTAGATTTGCCTCACAAATGAATTCTGTGTCTGTAGAGCAGTTGCATCTGAGCCTTAGGTACTGCCCATATGGAATGGACAGAACCAGGGGCTTAGGGTGTGAACTGTACTGATGCAGAATGATATTTCCAGTGGTCTCTTTGTGATAGAGACTGCTGGATAATGAACCATCTGCTGATTTGGTGATGTTTAGATCAAGAAATATAATGGAGGTGTCATTGAAGGTCACTGTAAAGTAAAGATTGAAAATATTCTTATTCATAGCACATATGAAAGCTTGTAAGTTGTCTGGTGTACTGTCCCATACCATCAAGATATCATCTATATACCTGAACCATGCCACAACATGGGTGGTATAAGATGATAAATTGTCACTAGACAAAAAAGAATGCTCCCACTCCCCCAGGTACAGGTTGGCATACGATGGGGCACAACAAGTCCCCATCGCAACCCCCTACACCTGGAGGTAGTGGGATCCATCAAAGGAAAAAATATTGTGCGTTAGAATGAAGTCCAGCACCTCTATCAAAAAGGAGTTTAACTTCCTATCGTCTTTGTGAGATTGTGATATAACATGTTTTATTGTTGAAAGGCCAAGGTTGTGAGGGATGGAGCTATATAACGCTTCCATGTCAATAGCAACCAAAAGAGAATGAGGTGGGATGTGTAATCCTTCTAAATTTTGTAATAAATGAATAGTCTTTAATATACGAAGATAGGTTAGCAACAAAGGGTCTGAGGTGACTGTCGATAAATTTGCTCAAGTTTTCAATTATGGAACCGTTCCCTGAGATAATGGGACGGCCCGGGGGAATTTTTGAGTTTTTGTGTATTTTCGGGAGACAGTATAGAGTAGGGATTCACGGATGGGATGTTCTAATATACTCCCAAACATCTTTATCAATGGCCTAGAACTTTTCAATGACGCCTTTTGAAATGGGTTTATACCAGGATTTGCTTGTAAAAATCTTTCAACACGCTGCATATTGCTCATTAGCCATAATGACGATGTTTCCTCCCTTATCGGATGGTTTAATTGTTAAAGAATGTTTCTTTTTTAGGGATTCTAAGGCAGCATATTCATCATTCATCGAGGTTACTGCAGGGTACATGTGGTTTTATTTTACAAATCTCTGCTGTGGTTGAAGCTATAAAAGCCACCAGGTTAGGATTACTGGCAAATGAAGGAAATTTTGTCAGACTTTTTTTTAAATTTATGTATATCTGATGGAGGTAAGGGTTCTTTTGAAATGTGTTCCTCCAATAGGGCCTCAATATCAATTGCGTCAATAAGATCACTGGGATCCTATTCCTCAAGAAGGGTCAAGAGGTCATCTAAGGCCTCGTCTGGTTTTTGAGTCTCCATTTTAAAAATATGAATTTCTTTGGAGAAAAGACTTTTATAATGAAGTTTTCGAGCAAAAAGGTGCAGATCTTTTATTATTTCAAAAGTGTCCAAACCAGTGTCTGGACAAAAGTTGAGACCTTTATGTAGAAGGTCTTTCTCAGCTTGGGTAAGTGAGTGATTAGAAATATTAATAATGTTTTGAGTGTTGGAATTAGAAGAGGAGTCTGATGTGAAAGTGAATGGTAGAACTAAATGTCTGGAGGATTTTATAAATAAATGATATTTTATGATATATGATTTTCTTTTTGTTCGTCCATAAAGTCCCACTGCACCGCGGGGTACTTGTGTCCTCATTCAGAGACACCGCCCCTTATGACTTCACCACCCGCGGCATGATGGGTCAGTGATGTCACAATGGGGTGGGGTCTACGGATGATGCCATTTGGTGGCCACGCCCCATAGTTATATATGACATGTGCACCAGAGGATGGTTGTTTTTGGATCTCCAGCGGGTCGGTGGCGGGAGCGGCAGTGGAGGAAGAAGAAGAAGACCGGAAGAAGAAGTGGGGGAAGAAGAAGCCAGAGGAAGAACGAAGGAAGAAGGAGAAGACCAGAGGAAGAAGCGGGGAAGGAGAAGCCAGAGGATGACCAGAGGAATAACCAGGGAAAGAAGATGGCATTTTTAATAAAGGACTTGTCAAAAACTGTCTATTGTTTTGTCACATTACGCTACTTTTTTGTGAATGGGTAGGGATACTATGTACCCCATACTCATTCACATGGGGGGGTGGGATCTGAGGGCCCACTTGTTAAAGGGGCTTCTACATTCTGATAAACCCCCTGCCTGCAGACCCCGACAACCACTGGCCAGTGTTGTCAGGAAGAGGCCCTTGTCCCCATCAACATGGGGACAGGGTGCCCTGGGGACTAATATAAAGTACCCTCCCCATGTTGAGGGAATGTGGCCTGGCATGGTTCAGGAGGGGGGCACTCACTCGTCCCCCTCATCCTGACCTCCAGGCTGCATACCTGGTATGGATTTTGGGGGGAACCCCACACCAAATTTTATGTAAACCTTAGTTTTTGGGGTATTTTTTTTTTCTTAATTTGGTGCTTAAAGACAATTCACATTTAGTTGACATATTTCATGGCTTACCTAGTCCACAAAATAATTATAATCAAAGGGGTGAACAGTGCTAATCAGCAGACATAAATAGAACCCTCAGAGGCAAAGTAAAAACTTTTTATTATTGTTAAAAAAATAATAAAATGTTCACCAAGGCATACAGCAGTCAATTGATGGTGAACATTTTATTATTTTTTTTTATAATAATATGTTTTTACTTAGCCTCTGAGGGTCCTAGTTATGTCTGCTGATCAGCGCTGTTCACCCCTTTGATTATATCTTATGTCCTTATTTGTCTGTGTGTTTTTTCATTTTTAACTTTGTTTTTTCTTTTTAACTTTTCTCTTGACCTCTGGTCTGGATTTTTGTTTTTAGCACAAAATAATTAGTAGAGACCTGAATTTTAGATTTGATGCAGGGGTTTTTTTTATATTTTTTTTCTCTCCCTCCCCCAATTACACTTTCTACTCAAGGACTTGCACAACCAAATACTTTTGTATGCAACTAGATGTAATACAGATTTGAAGGGGTATGAATTGTATATATGTTTATGTATTTCGAGTCTGCAAAAATCAAACTTAAAGCAAAAAACTTTTAATTTCAACATTAGTATAAACATTTGGTACATTAATGTACTTGGGCCAAAAAAAAGGCATGGAAATGATGCTCCAGCATTTGACAATATAGTTAGAAGGGCCTTGCTCAAAAGAGTTTACAATCTACAAGGGTAATTCCGCATACACACGATTCCGCCAGCAAAAGTCCGATGAGAGCTTCTGGTCAGAAAATGTGACCGTGTGTATGCATTTGCTGGCGGAATTCAAAAGATTGAGAGCAGGTTCTCAATTTTTCGGTCGGAAAAAGTTTTGATTGGAAATTCCGATCGTCTGTACCAATTCCGACGCGCAAAATTCCTACGCATGCTCGGAAACAATTTGACTCATGCTCAGAAGCATCGAACTTCATTTTCTCGGCTTGTCGTAGTGTTGTACGTCACCACATTCTTGACGGTCTAAAGTTCAGCGAACTTTTGTGTGACCGTGTGTATGCAAGCCAAGCTTGAGCGGAATTCCATTGGAAAAACCATCCAAGATTTTTCCAACGGAAAATCCGCTCATGTGTACGCGGCATTAGACACTAAAATTTGACAAATCACATTAGAAAAGCAGGGATGCAAATCCAGCTAATAACAAGCACGACTAACCTTTTTTGTGATCATGGCAGAATTATCATGAGAAAAAACAATCGAAATGAATACAAAAGCCAAAAAAGCAGCGCACAAACTACATTGACACACATAGCAGGAATGAATTAGCAGGATCTTTCCTTTGTATCTCAACCATTACATAGCAGTTGTAAGTCTAACGTGAGATTTAGAAGCAATCATCAAACAACCTTAGTGGGGTGTGGGTCAGGAATTATGCACCCACCCCCCCACAAAAAACATCTAATCTATTTGTAACCCAATATAAAATACTGCAAAGAAAAATTCAGGCCTGTTCTTAGGTCAAACACAGTACAGAGTTTTTTGCCATATAATAAAATATTTACAAAAATGTGAGGGGTATACTTACTTTTGTGAGATACTGTATGTTCCTACAGTATTAGATAAACATTTATGTGGATTGTTCATATAGGAATATTGTTGTGATTATGAATTAAATGTCTACCTTTGCAGTAACAATTCGACTGTACTTTTTAAGGGGCAAATTACTTGCACAATGCAATGGTCCCATATGAAATAAAGAGTTTGGACCCAAAAATTATTCACTCATTTAGACACACTTTGATGTGTGTGTGTGTGTGTGTGTGTGTATATATATATATATATATATATATATACTGTATATACATTGGGCTTAATTAATGAAATGGTATCTTCCTCTTTAAGATCGGGGTAAAAGAGCTCATAGCTTTTTTTCAAAAAAATTTTTTCAATTCACTAAAACACTGGTAAAATAAGGCATGCGTCATTCTTTTAAAAATGATCTGTATTTTAATGCATGGCTTCATATCCAGCGGATGTTACTTCTGTTCCGGCAGATACTTCTGAGGGACCGTTTGCAGAAAAGAGGGCTGCCGAAGAGTCCAGAGGAAAAATGAAATGTCCTGGATCTTGTTGAGCCAATGCTAAAACACATTTATTCATATTAACAGCCTTATTTGTCTTTACAGTGTAGCAGTGCTCTTCTAGGCTTGTGGCACACATGGCACGTTTATCTTTTACTTGTGTGACATATTTTTAATGAATTATTTCTGTGTTTGCACATCTACATTTGGCTTTACAGTTGAGCAGTGTTCTTCTATGCTTATGGCACGTGTAGCACATGTTTCCCCTTACTGGTGGAACCAGTAAGTTTAGTACATCATTTCTGTATTTGCACACCCACATTTGGCTTTACAGTTGAGCAGTGTTCTTCCGTGCTTGTGGTACACATGACTCGTGTTAATGTTTAGCCCTTTTTTCCCATTTATTTGGAATTGTGAAACATGAACCAACAAATTTGCTGAGCAGTAGTTTTATATGCTATAGAAAAAGCTATCTAGCTGACTAAAAACGACATTTAGTCTTACCAATAACTAATATATTTTTTTTTTCAGCTCAAAACATCCAACTCTGATACAGAGTTGCAAACAGCAGAGGTAGATATATATACGCTTATGTATTACATTTGTTTTATGTTTTCCTAATTGTGGACATGCATTCAACTGTAATTGTAAAAATGTTTCTATTGTAATGTAAGGTGCGTGAGATCATTACAAAAACTCATCTGCACCTCTAAAATACTCATGGGCAAATATAAGTATGTATTGCTAATCATACCTACATATGCATATGTTCATAGTGTTACTAACAAATTTTGCCAGGAACAAGAGTTAAGACATGATAGGTTACTTCCAATCATACACTATGTGACATTAAATGGTCTTTCACATCGAATGTTAATAGTTTGGTTTTATTATGTGTATATTATTTTTAGACATAATTTGGTAATATTTAAATATACCTTCCTTCATTTTTTTTTTTTTTTTTTTTTTTTATTTTTGCCACTTCAGCAGACTCTGATAGGGAAGCTTAAATCACCGTTCCGGTTCATTGCTATCCCAATTCTTGTCACATCATCGTAGCTAAATGTATGCAGTAATAAAGGTATAACAAACAAATATTTCCCATATGTCTCCATCTTTAATACCCCATCTAAAACCCTATCTACCCACCACTCTCCCCTCTCCCCCCCCCCCCCCCCACACCTCTGCGTATTCGCCCTATAAAGAAACTTTAATTAATCTACTTCCCTAATGAAACTGTTATCTCAGCTCCTCGGCATAGCTCCACGATTTTTTAAACTCCCTCCAGCCAGCCCATTTCGCTCTAAACCCTTCATTATTGTCTTCGAGATTTGTTCTTAGGCACTCCAATTTATACGTTTCCTCAACTGCGTTAATCCAGTCCCATATTGGAGGGCTTTCCTTCTCTTGCCAATTCTTAGGGATGAGTTTTTTGGCCGCATTTAGGAGGTGTGGTATCAAAGTATCCTTGTATTGCCTCACGTCCCCCTCTACTTCGTGAAACAGCACCACCCACGGATCTTCCTTGATTTCTTTTTTAGTGATTTCTTTTATGTAATGAATAATCTTTCTCCAATATTTTCTAATTTTGGGACAGAACCACCAAATGTGTGCCATTGTCCCAAGTTCACCATGTGAGCCATGTGTCAGGGTCAGTATTTTTCCAATGCTAATATTGTCCCTCTATGACCCCATCTCCTGTTCCCATTTCCTAATATATGGTGGTATTTCCACCTCATTCACCCTCATCACCAGATTATAGAACTTAGAGATCGTATTTTTTACGTTGTCCGCGCAACACAGCCTTTCCAAAAGAGTCAGCTCGTCTCCTGATCTAATAGGGTGAGGAAGACTCTGAATAAAGTGATACAGCTGGAGATACCGCCACTCATCTATTAACCAAAAATTATTATTTTTGTTTTAACTCTAAAAGTGAGAGAATTTTCCCTTTTTTTAATATGTCTCTTAACTGTCCCCTGGTGCGAAAAACACGTTATCTTTTAACCCGATTAGTGGGGAATTATAACTCCCATTTAATTGTTTATACATATTTTTAAAACGTTCCGTGTGAGTGAGGGTGTGTTTATGTCAATCGTTCTATAGTGTGGTGGCTTCCATATTATTTTTCCTAGTTGTGCCCTACTAAGTGTTTTTTCTATTTTGACCCATCTTTTTTCGTTCTTTTCCTTGGCCCATTCCACAACTCTCGACAAAACAATAGCTTTATAATAGCTATGGGTATCTGGAACCGCTAAGCCTCCCCTTTCCTTTGTCTGTCTTAGAACTGCAAAAGAGACTCGGTTTTCTATATTTCCATATTGCATTCATAATTATTGTTTTTAGTTTTCTAAAATAAGATAAAGGCAGAGCCATTGGCAGCATCTGGAACTTATAAGAAATCTTTGGTAAGAGAACCATCTTTATAATGTTTATCCGGCCTATCCATGATACGGGCCTCTGAACCATTCTATTGCACTCGGTTCTAATTTCATCCAGTAATGCTATAAAATTTGTTTTATAGATCCTATTCATGGTATTTGCTAATTTGATTCCCAAATAATTCAGTTCCCTCCTCCAGGCAAATTTAAATTCCGTTCTCAATGTTAGTTCTTCTATCTTACTTATGTTTATATTGAGAATTTCTGACTTTACTAGGTTTAATCTGAAGTTGGATATCTCTCCATAATGTTTCAAAGTATTTAGTAAGTTAGGCAATGTGATCCGCGGATTGGCGACGTAAAACAATACGTCTTCCGCATATGCAGAAAGTTTATGCTCCTCCTCTCCCATCTCAAATCCGCTTATATCAGGGTTCGTTCGTAACGTGGCCAATAGGTTCCAGGGATAGCACAAACAGGAGCAGGGATAACGGGCATCCCTGCCTTGTTCCGTTTTTCATCTCGAAGGGTGTAGACAATACGCCATTTATTCTTATGGTTGCTGTTGGATGATGGTATAGGTTTTTGATCCACTGGATCATTCTTGGGCTGATTCCCATTATTTCCAGAGTCTGTATCATAAGCCCCCAGTCTACCCTGTCAAAGGCCTTTTCGGCATTTATTGACAGGAGTAGACCCGGGGGCCCACTTTCTTTTATCCTCTGGAGAAGGAGGAGTGTTCTTACCCCATTATCTCTTCCCTCCCTTCCAGGCATAAAACCCACCTGGTCCAGATGGACCAGGAGGGTCATCACTTCTTTAATCCGACCTGCTAGTACTTTGGCGTATAGTTTTGTATCTGCATTCAGCCAGGGCTGTGTTTTGGCCTAGGCCGACAAGGCCTAGGCCTAGGGCGGCACTTTGCGGGGGGCGGTAAAAAAAGCCACCCCCCCGCATGAGAGAAAGTCCCCCCACCCGATTCCCAGCTCCCGCAGCCGCCCCCCGCACACATGCAGCCCACGGCGGCCGCCTTGCTGTAGCGGCGCTGTTGTGTATGGGCGTGCTTGGCAGAGAGTGGAGGGGCGTGTGTATGGGCGTGCTTAGCAGAGCTCACGCCCCTCCACCCTCTGACAAGCACGCCCATACACAGCAGCGCCGCCCGCTACAGCAAGGCGGCTGCCGTGGGCTGGGGGCGGGCGCGGGAGCCGGGAATCAGGAAGACGGGTGGGGGGACTTTCTCTCATGCGGGGGGCGGCGTGTAACTCATGCCCCCATAAGTGGCCGATGACTGGTGGAGGTGGAGCCTTATGCTCCGCCTACCCCCCTCCACACTGCTTGACCCTTCTCCTCGGCACAGCAGGTAAAGTTATTGAAAAAAATTATAAGAGTTTTATGAGAACAGTGTTGGCATTTGATGGCACAGTGGCTACAATTGATGGGGCACAGTGACAGCGTTTGATGGGACACAGTGGCTGCAAATGATGGGCACAGTGACACGTTTGATGGGGCACAATGACTGCGTTTAAAGGCACAGTGGCTGCAATTGATGGGGCACAGTGACAGCGTTTGATGGGGCACAATAGCTGCGTTTAAAGGCACAGTGGCTGCAAATGATGGGGCACAGTGACAGCGTTTGATGGGGCACAATGGCTGCGTTTAAAGGCACAGTGGCTGCAAATGATGGGGCACAGTGACAGCGTTTGATGGGGCACAATGGCTGCGTTTAAAGGCACAGTGGCTGCAAATGATGGGGCACAGTGACAGCGTTTGATGGGGCACAATGGCTGCGTTTAAAGGCACAGTGGCTGCAAATGATGGGGCACAGTGACAGCGTTTGATGGGGCACAATGGCTGCGTTTAAAGGCACAGTGGCTGCAAATGATGGGGCACAGTGACAGCGTTTGATGGGGCACAATGGCTGCGTTTAAAGGCACAGTGGCTGCAAATGATGGGGCACAGTGACAGCGTTTGATGGGGCACAATGGCTGCGTTTAAAGGCACAGTGGCTGCAAATGATGGGGCACAGTGACAGCGTTTGATGGGGCACAATGGCTGCCTTTAAAGGCACAGTGGCTGCAAATGATGGGGCACAGTGACAGCGTTTGATGGGGCACAATGGCTGCGTTTAAAGGCACAGTGGCTGCAAATGATGGGGCACAGTGACAGCGTTTGATGGGGCACAATGGCTGCGTTTAAAGGCACAGTGGCTGCAAATGATGGGCACAGTGACAGCGTTTGATAGGGCACAATGGCTGTGTTTAAAGGCACAGTGGCTGCAATTGATGGGGCACAGTGACAGCGTTTGATGGGGCACAATGGCTGCATTTGATGGCACAGTGGCTGCAAATGATGGGCACAGTGGCTGCATTTGGTGGGCACAGTGGCTGCATTTGGTGGGCACAGTGGCTGCGTTTGGTGGGCACAGTGGCTGCGTTTGGTGGGCACAGTGGCTGCAATTGATGGGCACAGTGGCTGTGTTTGGTGGGCACAGTGGCTGCGTTTGATGGCACAGTGGCTGCATTTGATGGCACAGTGGCTGCAATTGATGGCACAGTGGCTGCAATTGATGGGCACAGTGGCTGCGTTTGGTGGGGCACAGTGTCTGCGTTTGGTGGGCACAGTGGCTGCGTTTGATGGGGCACAGTGTCTGCGTTTGGTGGGCACAGTGGTTGCATTTGGTGGGCACAGTGGTTGCGTTTGGTGGGCACAGTGGCTGCGTTTGGTGGGCACAGTGGCTGCGTTTGATGGAACAGTGGCTGCATTTGATGGGGCACAGTGAGGCTGCAATTGATGTCTTTTTTTCTGAATTTCTTAGTTCGTTTGCACCCCCCCAAAAATTTTGAGCACCAGCCGCCACTGGCATGTGCAAAGTGCTCCATGCATGCTAAAATCAATGCAAACCCTTTAAACAGTCCACATTTAGTTGCAGTCTCCAGGGAGTGGGGAAGGGTACCTGTTCCCCCCTCCCCCCTGAAAGGTGCCAAATGAGCCTAAAGAGGAAGGGGTGTGGTTTACAGATGATAGGGCGGTTCTTAAACAGGAAGGGGTGTGGCCTCGGCAGGAAGGGGTGTGGCCTCGGCAGCAAGGGGTGGGTCGTATTTAAATTAGGGGGGTGCATGAGTTTAGTCAGGCCTAGGGCAGCACAAAACCTAAATACACCACTGCATTCAGCAGCGAAATGGGCCTGTAGCTGGAGCACCTCGTCCCGTCTTTCCCCTCCTTCAAGATGACTGTAATGATTGCAGACAGTGCTTCTCTACCCAATTCATATTCTTCCCCCAGGCCATTCATATATTGGCATAGCCTTGGAATAAGAATATCTTTATACTTTTTGTAATAATACGTTGTGAACCCGTCCTGGCCAGGACTTTTTCCTTTAGCCGAGTCCACAAGAGCCCTACTTATTTCCTCCTCTGTTATTGGGGACTCTAGTGTTTCTCTCAGGTTCTCTGGCATTTTGGGTAGTCCGGCCTTTTCTAGGAAGTCTTTTATTTTATTTTATTTTTTTGTCTCCTGTCTGACCCCTATCAGGTGCTACCGCATACAAATCCTGATAGTAATTTTTGAATGTCTTCACTATACTCTTAGTAGAGTGGGCCATTTCCCCTCCTTTTGTTTGAATTTTGTCTATCTAGTTTAATGATTTTTTCTTTTGCAACATCCGGGCAAGATTTCTACTGGCCTTATTTCCCCACTGGTATCTTTCTTTGGATATTCTATCGAAAGCCCTTGTTGTTTCCTGTTCTATAAGATCCTTCAGTTCATCCCTTTTCCTGACTAACTTTTGGTATGTTTCTGTATGGTTACCCTGGTATTTTTTATGTATCTGCTCTATTCTAAGAATCTCTTCCGTTAATTTTTTTATTTTCTCCGATCTCTCTTTTTTTTTCCTTGATCCTACTTTTATCAGAATCCCCCTTTATAGGCCTTGTGTGCCTCCCACAAGGTGCCCCCCGAAACCTCTCCTGTGTCATTGCTTTCAAAGTATTGTTCTAATTCCTTTCTCACAACTTCTGAGGTCTCCTCATCCTGAAGGAACTGTTCATTTAGGCGCCAAGCGTGTGGCTGTCTAATGATACCCAGAACCACCATCTTCGTTTTTACTGGGGAGTGATCCTATAATGTTGATATTTCTATACCAAAATCTTTCACCCACTCAATCAATCTATGTTCAACCAAGATATAGTCTATCCTTGAGTAGGTCCTGTGTACAGGAGAGAAAAACGTGAAATCTTATTTTTTAGGATTCAAAATCCTCCAGATGTCTACTAATTGACACACATGCAATATATGTTTTATCCTTTTCAATTGGACATTATTTGTCTCCTGCACACGGGACGTACTATCCAGGCTTAGATCCATACAGAAGTTCGTATCACCCATCAGGATCACATACCAGCTCTTAAAATCCATCAGCTTTCCCAGAATATCCGTTAAATATTTAATCGAGTTCCTATTCGAAGCGTATATATTTGCCAATGTACACTCCATTCTGCCTAGTTTGCCTTTGAGGAAGAGGAATCTCCCCTCTGGATCTGTCAACCTGTCCTCTAATTCAAATCTAATACCTTTTCGCAAACCCTATCGCTATGCCCCTAGCTCTCTTTGTAATGGTGTCCCCATAGTACCATGTTGGGAAATGAACCAAGTGCAATTTCACATTAGACTCATGGGACAGATGGGTCTCTTGTAAAAAGACCACCCCTGCCCCATGTCGTCTGAGTTCTTCTAGGATCTTGTATCTCTTTGTGGGGGTATTTAGGCTCCTAACGTTGTAAGTCATGAAAGTTAATATTGTCTCTTCTTCTATTTTTCCTTGAGTTAGGAGCCTTTTACTTGGCTTTCAAAGGGATAGTCATACTTATTTGCGATGTACCAGAGGATTCCTCCCCTATCACCTTCCCTCCAGAAACCCCTCTCTCCCCCCTCTCCCCCTTCCCTCCCCTATCCTCCCCCATCCACCCCCCCTCCCCACCTCCCCCCATGACCCCGCTCTGGCCTTGGTATCACCATCAGATCTCTTCTGGTGAACCTCAAATCTTGGGGTGTAGCTCTGTCCGCGGCCCCTGTTGTCCCTGACCCTTATCCCCTCCTCCCCTAAGATGGGAAAGGGGTCAGGACCGAGCCCACAGGGGAGAACCCAGCACCCCAGTGACCCTCAGGCTTCCCAGACTCCCCGTGTCGTGCTTGGGGTCCCCCCCTCCCCAGTCCCCAAAACCCCACACACACACCCCCAACCCAGCCTGTATAAAATTATGCATGCATTTCAAGCTCTCTGCCAGTGACCACCCTCCTCCATCGCTCCCACCCGTTCATGTCCACCCGGTATGTTTGGCATTGGAATCTCAAATCTTTTACAAATGTCTGGGAGCGCTTCTAAGAATTTTAATCGTACTGTCCTTCCCTCCTTCTGGACTACAAGAGAGGCTGGAAACCCCCAGCTATACTTAATATTAGCAACCTTCAGCTGTTCTAATAGAGGCTTAAGCTGTCGCCTCCGCACTAGAGTTCCAGCTGATAAATCCGTGAACACCTGGAGGTTTGTTCCATCATATTGTAGTGGGGGTGTTCTTCTCAGGTTGCTCCATATTTTTGCTTGATTTTCGTATTGATGAAATTTTATTATAACATCTCGGGGTGTCTCTTCTTTCAAGCCCGGGGGTTTCCTTACTCTATGCACATGATCTATCTTTAATTCATATTCTTCACTTCTACCCAGTACTGAGTTAAATATTTTTTTCATTTTTGTGTCCAAGTCTTCCCCCTGCTGTTCTGGTAGGGCACGTATCCTAAGGTTTTGACGTCTGTTATGATTCTCTTGGTCCTCTAACTTATAAAGAAGTTCTCTATGGGCCAATTGTAGTTTCTTGACTTGTGCCTTTAACTCCCCAATCGCCTGGGTTTGTTGTCCTGTTATTTCCTCAGCCTCTTCCACTCTCTTCAACAAGTGGCCCATGTCCCCTTCTTATTTTGGTGATCTCATTTTTGATAGAGTTTTCAAGTTTGGAAAACATTTCCATAATTTCTAATTCAGTTGGCATTTGGGCCATACTGCCTTGATCTTGAGAGGTGGTTGGGTTAAGTACCATTCCAATTCCAATACCTTCCCTGGATTTGTCTCCCTGGGCCTCTTTAGATTTTGTCACCTCTTTCTTTTTCCCTTTTATATTCTCCTGTTTTTTCTCCTCTCCTGGACTTTGGGGGCTCTTCTCTTTTTAACACTTCTGAATTGAACTTGTATTTAAACTTTCTCTGGGGGTCTTAGGTTCAATTGTTCTCTGTGTCCTCCCTCTCATACTTCTTGTTTCAAATCCCTCAGGTGAATTTTTCCTGGAAAGGCTTTAGGGGAGAACTTATCTTATCGTTACCTCAGGAACTATATTGTAGAAATAGCCTCCTTCAGTCCGGTGACAGTCCCTTATATAACTATTTGTCAAATCTCCAGTACAGGGTGCATACTGAGAATGGAGAAATGAGCTGTCTGCACTTATCAGTCTGCACTTGTGAATAGACTTATCAGTTCGATTATTCAGGCCCGCATACTTCTTTCCCCACCTAAGATATAATCAACAACACAGGAGGCACTAATTGAGATTTACCGTTTACAGGTTAAACCCATATATAATATTGTTCAGTCACATACTGGTTTGTAACCTTCATAATATAGAGTGTATGCAATACATTTACAATCTGCACCACACATGTAGAAACCATACATTTTGGGTATCTATTACCTGGGAGATGCATTCTTTCTTCTTTTCATGTTATTAGTCGATATTACCTGAGCCTTGTTTGAGTGCTGCTTCCAGCTTGCGCTCCCTTCACTTTCAGACGCTGTATGAAAAACTTGCTGAGCAGCTCCTATCCATGTATAGTCTCAACTTTTGAGCAGCTAAACAGGGGAAATGGCCAGGCTGGGAAGCAGGGAGAAATGAGGGAGGGAGGGACAGGAGAGAGGGTGAGGAACCAGCAGCAGGCAACGGCTCCGGAGCGTTCGCCGTAAGCTCCACCTGCCTGTCGCTCATCTCGTCCAGCAGCCTCCGATCCTCCCCCCTCAGTGTAGGACGCTGTACCGCTGTGCTACCGGAGGCTGATACGAGCACTTTCAGAAGCCTTCATCTGCCGGGGCTTCACAGACTCTCACCCCGCTCGGCACTCGGCTGGTCCCCGGGCGCTCCTCCATGAGCTCGCACAGACACCGTGTCAGACCCCCCCCCCCAGGTGTGCGAGCCCCTCACGTCCGCATCCCGTCTACCTTTGACCTTCCTTCATTATTAGGCACCCAAACTATTAATCCAAGAAAAGGCAAAGGAAAAAATCACCTCGGACCTGGGAATTCCAAAGGTAAGTGCATTAGCTTATTATTGTGAAGGCATTCGCTCCTGTAAAAATGAACGCACTACACATTTGTCAACCTAACTGTGCTCAACTTTGTAATTTCTAGTTGAAAGATTCATTAAAAATCACTCTTGGAAAAAATGGGATTGATCAAACAAGCCGAGTTTATGATAAACAATTTATGTAATTTTGTCATCTCAACCTAATGTGAAATCCTCAGCAACTTAAACATATATTTTTGTTTGTTTATAGTACCCCAAAGACAAAGCTGTCAGAAGACACAAATCTTGGAATCAGCAGGTCACCCTCAAACTCTGGTTCATCTGGAAGAAACATTAGCAAGGCTAGTATAAATCTCTGAAAATGGTAAAGCCTCACAAGTAAACCTGTTAGTAATATCATCTAAATTTCTCAACAGATATGTATTTCACAAACTTCCATCGTGTTGTAAACTGACAAAGAAGGAGATTCACAGAGGAGCTCTACTGAAAAGGGAAGAAACTATCATTCAACACCTACTGAAATAAAATATGTAGATAGCAGTACAGAAATTGAAAATGAGGCTGGAGACAAAACTTACATGTCCTGATCAGCTGTCAAGTGATGGCAATGCAGGTTACAGGAAGGCACCTTCATCAAGACCCAAGAGAAGAAGACCGCTGGAAACTTCTAGTGACAGTAGTGTGAAGAGAATATCCACTACCACTGACAGGAAGAGAAAACACTCAGATGGTTGCCAATGCAATATGAAGTTTGCATATGCAGAAAATGTGGCGTTAATCAAAAATCTAGTTCCTGAATAAGAGAAGTTGCTGGGTCCCCACATCTTGAAAACAGGTCAAGCTTGGAAGAGAAAACAATGGGATAGCATGACATGGGCCATGAATTCAGTGGCAGTAGCACCCCGTAGTGAGGATCATGTGAAAAAAAAGAAGAAAATGGCAATAGAAAGGAAGAAAAGGTTAGTCTGATTTTGTGTAGTTACATTAGAAAACAATACTAAAAATATCTAAAGTAAATGTCACTTCATCTTTTACATACAGTACTGTGCAAAAGTTTTAGGCAGGTGTGAAAAAGGCTGTAAATCAGGAAAGCTTTCAGAAATAGAAATGTTAATATTTAATTTTTATTAATTAACAAAATGAGTAAAAAAAAAAAAGTACAGAAGAATATAAGAGAAGTCCAACTCAAATTAATATTTGGTGTGACCAACCTTTGCCTTCAAAACAGCATAAATTCTTCTAGGTACACCTGTGCACAGTTTTTGAGAGGAACTTGGCAGATGGGTTGTTCCAAACATCTTGGAAAACTAACCACAGATCTTCTGTGAATGTAGGCTGCCACAAATCCTTCTGTTTCTTCATGTAATCCCAGACCGACTCAATGATGTTAAAATCAGGGCTCTGTGGGGGCCAAACCATCACTTCTAGGACTCCTTGTTTTTCCTTACACTGAAGATAGTTCTTAATGATATTGGTTGTATATTTGGGGTTATTTTCCTGCTGCAGAATAATTTTGGGGCCAAACACATGCCTCCCTGATGGTATGGCATGATGGATAGGGCATCTGCCTTTGTTTCCCATCATTGAGGACACATGGAGCCAGGCTTATGGCCAGTGACTTTACAGTTTGCCCTTTGGTTTACAATTGCGTGGTCATACAACACTGTACCCAAACTAAATTTTTATCGTTTTGTTCCCACAAATAGAGCTTTCTTTTAGTGGTATTTGATCACCTCTGGGATTTTTATTTTCTGCTAAACAAATAAAAAAAAGGCCGAAAATTTTGAAAAAAACATTTGTTTTTGTTTCTGTTACAAAACTTTGTAAATAAGTAAGGTTTCTCCTTCATTGATGGGCACTGATGGGGCTGCACTGATGGGCACTGATAAGGAGGCACTGATGGGCACTGATAAGGTGGCACTGATGGGCACTAATATGCGGCACTGATGGGGCACTGATAGGCAGCACTGATGGGCACTGATAGGTGGCACTGATATGCAGGACTGATGGGTACACATAGGTGGCACTGATGGGCACTGAAAGGCAGCATGGATGGGCACTGATAGGCGGCACGGATGGGCACTGATAACTGGCATGGATGGGCATGGATGGGCACTGATAGGTGGCACTGATATACACTAATTGATTGTAAGGATGGATGCCAGTCAGTGCCAAACAATAATGCCTGCCAATCAGTGATGCCCATTGGCATCCATTGTGGGCACTGATTGGCATCCCTGGTGGTCTAGAGTGGCATACCTGGTGGTGACATCCCTGGTGGTCCTAGTGGCGTCCCTGGTGGTCCAGTGTGGGCATCCTGGGGGGGGGCTGGGCTGATAATCAATCAGCACAGACCCCCCTGTCAGAGGAGCAGCCGATCGGCTCTCCTCTACTCACGTCTGACAGATGCGAGTGAGGAAAAGCCGATCAACGGCTCTTCCTGTTTACACTGTGATCAGCCGTGATTGGACATGGCTGATCACGTGGTAAAGAGTCTCCGTCAGAGACTCTTTACCTAGATCCCTGTTGCGGTGTGTCAGACTGACACACCGCAACAACAATCACCGCGATGCACGCCCCCGGGGGCGCGCAGCGGCTTGATATCCTGCTGGACATCATATGACGTCCGGTCAGGATATTGAAACCACTTTGCCGTCATCATTTTGCTATATGGCGGGTGGCAAGTGGTTAATAAAGAAGTGTTTTAGCTTTATTACCCTTTGTTGGGTTGCTTTTCTTCCTATTTTTCCTGAGGTGAGCTGTGTGTCCTAGAGTTTTTGGCTGTGTTCCAGAAGGAGAAACGCATGGAAGAATACAGCATATCTGGTGGTGTTTAATGCTTTTTACAAGTGCATTTGATCTCTTTATAATATAGAGATTATATATTTCTGGTAAGAAGCTGGCCCTTCTGGTGGTTTGGAAAGTTGTAAAAAAACAAATGTTTGACTTCAACACACAAGTGCTGTATTATGTTTTAACTTTTATAACTCCACGTTGGTCTTCTTTTTTTCCTATTACACCTGAGGGGAGCTGTGCATTCTATTGGCTGTATTCCAGGAGGAGAAATATGTGGAAACATTAATGCCCCGTACACACGGTCGGACTTTGTTCGGACATTCCGACAACAAAATCCTAGGATTTTTTCCGATGGATGTTGGCTCAAACTTGTCTTGCATACACACGGTCACACAAAGTTGTCGGAATTTCCGATCGCCAACCACGCGGTCACGTACACCACGTACGACGAGACTAGAAAAGGCCAGTTCAGAACCAAGCGCGGCACCCTTTGGGCTCCTTTTGCTAATCTCGTGTTAGTAAAAGTTTGGTAAGAGACGATTCGCGCTTTTTCAGACTCGTGGTTTTCAGATCGTTTTCTGCCGTTCAGTTTGTGCTTGTGGGTTTGTATCTGCTCTTCAGTGCGTGCAAGCAAGTACCATTGACGTGTGTTCTTGTGCGTTCGTTACTGTTTTTCAGGTCGCTCTTCACAGGCCTTGCTGTTCTTCAGTGCGTTCTGTTACTTCGTTCTGAGCAGCCGATCGTTTTCTATCCATGTTGCGTATACGTACTCCTCGTAGAGTTCGTGCTGTGCGGGGGCTTGGTGTTGGGGTCCTGACCTTGACACAAGTCCAGTCCATGAACAGGGTGGGGAGGAGTTCATGGACCAAGAATTGGTTGCTTCAGCGTGACCAGTTCTCTCATATGCTTTTGCTCCGTGAGATCCGTGAGAATAATCCTGATGATTTCAGGATGACGGACCCCGTATTTCACCGTCTGCTGGCTTTGCTGACCCCCTATATCAGCAGGCAGGATACCTGCATGAGGTAAGCCATCACTCCGGAGCAGAGGCTAGTCGCCACCCTGCGGTACTTGGCGACAGGGAGAAGTCTGCAGGACTTGAAGTTCTCGACAGGCATCTCCCCCCAGGCTCTGGGGATCATAATCCC